>NW_024502347.1:243276-372189 GCF_017590055.1 Onychostruthus taczanowskii
GGGCGGGGGCAGCCGGCGGAGGAGCGGAGCGAGGAGGATGCGAGTGCGGCGGCGCCGCCCCGGCCCCGCGCTGCGCTGAGCCGAGCCGAGCCGAGCCGAGCCGCCTCAGGTAACGGAGGGGCCGGAGCCCGCCCGGAGGAGCGGGGACGGGGGGATGCATGCATGGATGGATGGATGGATGGATGGATGCTTTGGCGGGTCTGCTTCCTTTGTGCGCCCGAGCGCTGCCGGGGTGCGGGGGCTCCCGGCGAGGGGAGGCGGCCGCGCTGCCGCGGGTCCCCCACGCCCGCACTCGCGGACCCCGCGCCCGCCTCCCCCGCCGGGAGCCGCGGCCGCAGCGCGGGCAAGGCCGGGGGCAGCGCCCGTGAGCGCCCGTGCGCCGCCCCTGCGTGCCCGGGGGTCGCCCGTGTCGGGGTCCCCCGCCCCCGCGGACGCCGGCCGGAGAGAGGGGAGGGGGCGCAGCACAGGGACGTATTTGTTGTCGCCGAACTGCGAAAAAGGGGAGGGGGGAAATAAATAAAAAGACCTTCTCTCCCTCTGAAATAAATCGTATAGGATTTGCGCGTCTGTGACAAAGGCCTCTTTCAGGGAAGAAAGAAGGGACGCACAAAATGCCCAAGGGTGGTAGGATGTGAAAAGAGGCTTGTTTCTTGTGTCTCCCCTAGAGCCTCTCTGTTCCTTCCCAGACGAGGCCGCTGATCTGGTGCCAGTTCCTTTTCAGCTACATTTGAGATTAGGGAGAGATACCAAACGCCACACCATGGGTGCCAGCGTTTTGCTGCGTCTGCAGAGCCACAGTGTACGTGTCGCCCGACCTCCTTAATAATGCTCCGTTTGGCCTCTGCTTCCTCGGGATCTCGCCTGATTTCTGCTCTGTGTGGATTCTGCGTTTGCGTGAGCTCTGGGAGAGGGCTGGCCAGGGAAGGGGGTCACTTTGTGGAAACAAGCCCATGATACCTTGGTCCGTTCAGCAGTGACGGGGAGGGCAGGGCTGAGTAAGTGCTGGTGGAGAAGGTTTGGGCTGAGTGGAAAGCAACCCTCTGCAGTTGCTCATCCGTCACTCTGATATGCTCTGATTCTTAAAACGCTAAATAACGAGTGACCAGGGCGGACCGGGCTTTTGAAATGCCCGTGAAATGCACAAAACTGGGAACGCCTTTGAGACCTTGTCATTTTCCTCCTTGTATACAACCTCCTTAACTCCCACATCCTTCCTTCCACCATCCCTGCAGCTGTAACACTTTTTAGGATCTCCTTCCCACCCCCCCCCCCTCCGTCTTTTTTTTTTTTTTTTTTTTTTTTTTTTTTTTTTTTTTTTTCTTTTTTCCTTTTTGTCTTGATGTCTTTTTAACTAGCGTTCTGGAAGCTGAGAACAGTTGCAGGTGAAGATCTGTTTGTTTATGTGCTGGTGGAGGAAGTGTTTTCATTAGGGTTGACTGGTCTGGTCTCCCATGAGGAGGAACAGTAAGCTAAGGGGACACTGTCAACTTGAAATCCAGAGAATGTGCGTGATGAATGGAGAGCTGTGTCCAATATTACACCCACCGTTGAGCTCCCTGCTGGAGATCTGTGGTTTTTATAAGCCTGTCTTCTGACTGTGTGGGTTGGTCATGCAGTGAAGGAGTAAAAACACACTTTAAACAAAGTCCTGTTAAGTGAACAAAGGAGTGCAGAAGAAAAATACCAGAGTGGGAAGGGAGGGAAGGCAACATCTCCAACTTCTCAGTTACATCCATTGCAGCCACTGCTTGACCCAGTGGGAAGCTGGAGGGGCTACAGTTCATTTTTACAGTTGCACATTTATTTAGTATCACTAAAGTGTTACTTTTGCCCCAGTGATTCAGGAGTTTTCAGCACCTTGATGTGCATGCTCCGAAAACTGGTAGCACTTGATGGATGTCAGTAGGTCAGTGTCTTTTCACAGCATAAGAACAATTTTAAGAATGGTATCTCTCGTGAAAAAGACATGGGTTCTTTCCTGAGCCCTTTCAACCCCATAAAGTTATCATTTTGATGAAAAAGAGAAAGATTGCCTAATTAATGCTTTAGAAATTTGTATTTTGTTGCTAGTAGGCTGCAGATTTGCTGAAATGTTCAGATGCTTCTTAGAGGGTGCCTGTAAGCATCCTTCCTGTCCACTTCCAGCAAATTACTGCCTCATCTGCGTGGCTTGTCTTTGGCAAAAGAAACAATTTTCAGTATGAAGTTGTCTGATGGTAGGCCACTGGCTGTGGTGTTTTGTGGTTTATGCTTCAGGCATGTTGTTTGAGAAATTCTGTGTTGCCTGCTGGTGAGAGACATAGTGGCATAAAATACCAGTTAAGTATAAAACTCTGAACAGCCTTCTCTGGAAATTATTTTGGTGTTGAGTAAATACATGTCATCAGTGATGGACAAATGACTTTGGCATATGGGCATGGCAGTCAGTATAAGCCAGAAATGAATAAGGCTGTATAAAGAAGTTGGTTATTAATCCTTTTAACAAGTGTCTTTAAAAGTTAGGACCTAGTGATGAATTTCTAATTCATATGAGTAAGAAAAACATTGCTGAGGAACTAGTTATTTTTGACAGACTACAACAGATTCCACAATACCTTTATGTGAAATAGCTAAATGGTGTAATCTGAAATAATGAGTGGAGTCTGATATGGTGAGGGCCTCTGTGACCACTGGCCCTGTGGCTTAGCTGAATATACTAATCTGGACATGGTGTCATCATTACTGATTTACAGTGCAATAAAATTGTGGCTGAGGTGAGTGAAAACTGCCCAGCACATTTGTGATGATTTCACACTGTAATATGGGACTGTAATATGTTATATATTATATCTACAATATCATATGTTTAATTGTGATAAGGAGAGTATAGAGCTGTTTGCCATCTTATGCCCAATTACTTTTATTTAACCAGCACCTTCACTTTTCTGTCTTGCTGCATTACTATGCTTTTTACTTCAGGGAGAGAAAGAGTTGGAGGCATGTGCTTTCCCTTCATCCTTCTCTCTGGGGTGCACATTAATATTTGATTCAAACTTGTTCTGTAAAGTTCTGCTTAATTCAGTTTGGGCACTACTTTGAATGTATAATAATGGTGTTTGTTTGTGTCATGGACAGTGCTTTGTAATTTGCTTTATGGGCAAGTCTGCTGCTGGCAGTGTGTATTGTCAAAGTGACCTTCCTTTCAGAGGGAGAAAACCAGTAACTCCTGGCCCTCTCCCACCCCTGCAGCTCCCACAGAAGTGTCTTCACAAGTCGTTTTGACCCATTACTCCAAAAACAGGACTTGAACCTACGAATCTAGTTCACCCGAGCAGTCTCATTGAAATCCAGCAATTAAGGATTCCTTTGGTGACAAAAGGCCTTGGGAGCTGTATTGTGCAAGTCAGCCATTTACTTGAGGCGAAACCCACAAAAGGGTTTGCGTGCCTCGGTGAGGAGCACCCTGAGCTGTGATCCCTGTAGATGTGGCTCTCCTGAGCCGGGGATGTGGCTGCTTGCGGTGCTGTGCTGAAGGCACTGTGCACCTCAGAGCTGCCTTCCCAGGGCCAGGGAAATGCTGCCAGGGCCGCCCAGTGCAAAGTGCCTCAGAAGGAGCTGAAACTTCAGGGCTGCATCTGCCTGCCTGCTGGGTGTCTCACTTGGTACCACGGGGGCTTAAGGTTAGCTACTAGAGGTTAAAAACCCTAACCTTCTTTTGGTGAGGTAGTAATAATTTATATTAAAAAAACAAAAAGAGAGAGAGCACACCGAAAACCCAAACAAACAAAACAAAGAAAAAACCCCAACCAGCTTTGCATTTCACTAGACGATAAACATGCAGGTGTAGAATTGGGATTTCTAGCATTTGCATCCTGTCATGGGTTTGGCCCTTAGTGCCTGACGTCCAGACAGAGAAATGACAGGTGCAGATGAAAAGGAAAGGTTGAAGCTGTTTCGGTGCATTTGAGGCGTGTGTGGCTCTCCTTCGGGAGCAAGCGCGGAGCCCCGTTAGCGTCAGCGCTGTGCTCTAGGGCAGCCTCACCTGCTGGCTCAGGCAGGGCTCTGGTTTCGGGCAGGTAATCTGCCTCCTGCTGTGACAGTGGTCACGTTAAACCTGTCTCTGGGAGGTGTCCCTGGGCCCTGAAACTGGAAACAGGCCTGACCTTACAGGAGTTGCAGTACCCTGTTGCTGTCCTTACCACTGGCTGCGGGAAAACAATCACATTTTGTAGAGCTTTTTTGGAACTTTAGTTCACTTGGAACGGAAACAAAATTGAACGGTATCACTGCTTTTACTGGGGGAGGTGAAAAATCATATTATTTCAAGTCAGTCAAAACATGATGCCTCATCTTGCTTCTGACTGTTTTAAATGGTAACTTGCTGTGAAAGCAAGGATTTCAACTCAAAATACTGCCACCTGTTTGGAGCAAAGTAGAACCTTTGACACCTTGACTTTTTACTGGATTATAAAACCAGCAGCAGTTTTGCAGAGCTTTAAGATGTCAATAGAACTAAATCATCTTGCAGAAAATGACTGTGGGATTTTTCCTGACCAGCTCTATTGCTTGTACACCGTGAATTTGAATGAATGTTTTTAATCCGAAAAAGCTATCAAAAAAGATAGCCTGGCAGTATCAACTGATTTGAATTAGAGGGTCCAGGTTAAATCTTTTTTTCCAAGAGGGAAGAGGACAGCAGATTAATTTTAAACTTGCCCTTCCTAAAATGCAGCTCCTTTTTTGTATAAGAGACATCCCAGTTTGAACGGATGATGTTGGTTATGACAAGGTGCTATGGGGAGATGTTACCCCACATCTTCCTGCCCAGCTTTTCCTGATTTAGAGAAGTCTTGCACTTCTGAAAGTTGCCCCTCCCACACTATAATTTTCTAAAGTATCTGTGAGTAATAATAAGTCCTTCTTGCTTAAGGGAGAAACCTACATTTTTAGAGCAAGTTCATTGATGTTCATCGTACTGAGATGTGTTTTAATGTGATGAACTCTACAAGGCATCTGCAATGTGAGAATGTTTTGATGAGAATGGGGAAGGTGACCCTTCTGTGCTTATTTGTTTTACTCTATTTTGTTGGATTTTTTAGGAGGCAGCAATGACTGGAGGCCTTTTCTGGCCTAGGAAAATTCTTTGTTCTCTCCTGCTTTAGGTTCCCTGTGGCTACAACCAGAAAGGAGGGATGTTGAGAAGGGGCTGTGAGTGATGTGTTCAGTGCTTTAAAATACAAAGGATCCCAGTCAGCGCTCCTCAGAGGAGCCAGAGACATTTTTAATAGTATTGAATCCTGTGCTGTGAGAGCAGCTAGTCTGCTCTCCCCAAAACAAAGGCACTATCGCCGACCAGCCCCAAACAAAAAGACTGCCTCACATAGCTCACTTTGCTTCACAGCTCTTTGCATGGCCTCTGGAAGATCATCTGCACATCCTCCAAGCGGCTTGGAGGAGCTCTAAAAGACAGATCAACATCTAAAGCTTTGGCTGTGTAAGGATGATTATAACCTAAAATTGAGACCTTACATTTCAGACAAAATGCACCATGAGTACTAAAGCCTCCATAAATGCTTGGAAAGTACAGTTTTATTCACCAAAGTGTTGTTGCTCGCAGTGGTGAATTTGGAAAGTGTTTTGAAGCTGAAAGTGATGATAATGGCACCAGGACAATGTATGAAGAAGGGGAGGAGTAGCAGGGTGGAGGGACATTGAACAGACCGAGGGAAGAGCTGACTGAAGCAGGCAGAGGGAGCTGCCCTTGTGTGTGTATGATTGAGGATATTTGCTTTAACAGAAAAGAAGTGTTTGGCACCACTTTAACATGAAAATAACTCTTGTTTTAGTGATTTGGGAGGAGTAAGGAGGAAACCTCAAATGATTGGCTTGGCTTGCATGAAATATCTTCTCTGTTTAAAATTGTCCTTTTCCTCTTGGCTCCAGTTTTCCTCTGTTAACAGATTTGACCAAAATAGTTCTCGATCCTTTTTGGTATAGTCCAAGTTGAAAATATTTTTGCCAGATAATCTCAATCAGGGCAGGTCTAAATTTGCTATATGAAGCCATACAGAGAAGTTAAACAGGCTGTGAAAATGAAGATTAATATTAAATGCCCATTCCGGTTTGTAATTTTTTAAAGAAAAACTTCACCATTCCATGAGAGTTCCCTATTGACCTGTCTGGTGATTCCTAGCATCCTTTTTCTTTACAATTTCAATTATTTTACTTGTTGGGGGTGGGGAGGGGGTGGGGTTGGGTCTTTTTGTTATGCTGGTTCTTAGCAAATAAACTTTAACATTCATTTGAAGGCTTTTTTATTGTATTAGTAAAGACCTTTCAACCTCCCTTGTTTTTGAACAACCTGTGTGTGAAAGAGCACTTTGCGTAACGTTGATCTTTGACTTGCAGCTGTACCACTTACAAAAAAGACAGCTCTGAAAGTTTTCCTGGCATGACTTTGGAATATCATGTATTTCCGCTGATAACAATGTACAGATAATTGTGTTGTGTTGGGGGTTTTTTTATTATTTTTTTAACATGTATGTTGGGTTTTTTCCCCCGTTGTACCTGACCTTTAAACCAGAGTTGCTCTAGGGCTTATAGCTGAAGTTGATGCTCTTGCCCAGAGTAGTTGAGGAGAATTGTTGGTTAGTTCAGAAGTTCTCCAAGTTCACCACAGTGGGTGATGAAAGTGCTGGGCACATGGCTTCATCCCATACCTGGTCATTTCTTAGGGCTTAGCAGAGAAGACCAGCTCATATTCCTCTTTGGAAGGCGGTGATGATTGTGTCCTCCAGCCAGCTGCTTTCACCCCAGGGACGGAGAGGGGAGAGAAGGTGTAAGCAAACTTAACTCTCACACCCTTAAAAGAAAGGCTATTTGTTTGTTCTTGGGACTGGTTTTTCTTTATGGGCACCCCTCACTAGGCAGCTATGATATGGTTTTTTCCAAGAAAAAAGGGCATCTCTAAGACTCCGTATGAAAACCTCTGTTGTCTGAGCAGGCAATTAGACTGTTTCTTGTCTTAAACTGTAAATGCTCAGTTTTTGTTCTTGGTGATGAGGTTAATGGTGGAGGGAGATTATTATGGTGAAGTTAATGACCTCTTGCATGTTTTAGGACTTCCTGTGAAGAGGACGTCTTGTATGCTGTCCCTGTATGCCAATAAATTTTGAATTACAGAGAGGGAGCCCATATCCAGCAACATTTTTGTCTAAAGACCAGTAAAAATGCCAGTTCTGTTGCCTATCTTCTTCTCTGGGAAATAACTGAAAACTCCTAAATTTCCTTCTGGGGTTCATCTGTGAGATAGCAAACAGATTATGAAATTTTTTGGATGTTATCACTCTGTACAGCATTTAAATTGGTGATTTCATCAAGAAACACTCTCAGTCCCATTTCCAAATTAATTGAAAATGTTTTGCTGGTTTCTTTCTCTTCAAGAAGGAATAAAACTATTTAAAACTAATCTTTTGAACAGCACAGTGTCTGATCTGTAAATTTTAATTTACAGTCTTTAGCTAAATATGCAGGCCTTTCTTTCCAAATATTAGATTTTCCAGGTATCTTTGAGTGGTCAGTGATTTTTATATTCATAAGACCTCACACTTTGGACTTGTGAAGAGAAATAGCTATTGGATTTTTTTTTAATATCTCCTATTTTATTCAGAAAGGCTGAGGCAAACCATATTTAAATGGAGAAAAAAGTGTTTAATGAAACCCATTGTATTAGCTGTATTCACTGTTGAAAAACTTTATAAGCCCATCAGCCTACAACTGGGATAAGATCAGTGCAGGGGCTGACAAGCTGAAGAGCCAGATTTAACTCTCAGTATAGCATTGGCTTCAATTTCTTTTGAACACCTCTCTAGGAGTTTCTCTTTTGCAGGAAAAGTAGTGAGCCCAAAAATTTGACTGAGAAGAGAGCTGCTAAATGTTGTGACCTTGTGGAAGAAACATCCCCTAGATTTGAAGGTCGGAAGTGACCTTTTGTGCACGGGGGGAGGTAGAAGACAAGCATTGACTGTCTTTCTTGCTTAGGGCAGCATTACTGGCATGTCTAAAAACTGCAGAACTCCTTGTCCTAATGTTCAAGTGGGGCTGCCAAAAAGGAACAAATAGGGCTGCAGATAAAAGTGTGCAGGGAAGACTGTGTCCCTTCTCCTCCTCCTCCTCCTCAGTCATGGCAGGCGGGGTGGGGAGAGCATTGCTTGATGACTCAACATTCACAGAAATTTGCTGTTTGCCCTGTAAAAAGTTTTAAAAATTCTTGCATTTATAGAATTTTTTTTTAATCACTGACCATCAGTGTGATTCAGTGACTTCTTTAAGGGTGACATAACCTTGTCTCTGCCCTTCCTTACATTTTCAGCAAATCTTAGTTCAAAATCATGAGGTTACGTTGTTTTGGGGTTTGGGGATTTTTTTCCTGCCCCTGCAGTAGAGTTAGTAGGCAGTTCTGCTTTATGAAGCTGAGTGTATAGATGTAGGTGTTAAACGAGTCAGCTTAATCTTGCTTTTGTGGTCAACTCCTCCATGATTTGTCACGTCAGTTTGTGTCTTGCAAAAGATATCTGTCATCCCTTAGAGCTGGTGTGGCACAGCAGGACTGTGCTGAGAACAATCTGCATTGCTTTGGTTTTATTTCTTTGGCTAGAGGAGGTGTGGGACCCAAGATACACAAATGTCTGCATGGCAGTAATGCCAAGGTGGGCAGAGGAGCTCACATGTGAGATTCAGGAGAGCCCCAGCAGCCCAGAGGAACACTGTGCTCACGTTCCTGCACTGCTTCCAGGACCACCGTGACGTGTTCCTGGCTGCTGTGAGTGTATCTGTGGTGTTGTAGGGGCTGTGCTTCACTTCTTGACTCAAAAAAAGGAGAGACAAGAGAGCAATGACCAGAAAGAGTGAGCTAACTAGATGAATGTTCATTTTCATAGCATCAGACTGCTCAAACTAGTTTTTTTTAAAGTTGTTTCTAGACTTATTATTTTTTAGTATTATTGGTATTGTTTTTTTTTTTTTTTTTACATTATCTGCCCCATGAAAGACAAGATTATATTATATTAATATGTTCCATTGGAGCTTCATCATACCCACAGACTTTGAGGTGACACAGTGCTATGATGATATGCAATGGTGCTGTGATAGTATGCAATATTTATTTTCAATCTACCTTATTTAAAGAAGGATGCATTCAAATTGTATCACTGTAAGAATTGGAGAATAATTCTTGATGAGTGAGGTCTTACCAAAGTAAACTAGTGCAGAGAGCTTGTGGTTCAGGTTTAATTTTGAAGTTTTAATACATGTCTGTGGATTTCTTAATGTTGTTGTTAACACTGTCTTTCAAAAGTGAAATATCACAGAAATATTAAGAAAATGCAAGTGTAAGCAACTCTGCAAAGGGAATAAAATCTATTTGCTGATAATGTAGGTACCCCAAACTGCGATAAGAATTTCTTCCATAATCAGCAGTTACCACTGTGAGGTATTATTTCCGAGAAAATGTCTTGAACATGGCAGTCAAACCATGTCATGTAGATTTACTTCATGATTGTTGGTATGGGAACTTGCTAAACATTTTTAAATTGTGACAAGTGTGTACCTTTGAACTCTTTCACACCATACTTTAAGAAGGGGGTGGGGGACAATGGGGAGAAAGGCCTAATGTTTAAAGGAATGATCACCTATGGCTTTTTACCCAATCATACTGTAAAAATCTATTTTCTGTAATTGATCTCTCTAGAGATAACAGATTTCTTTATAGAAGTATTTTCTTATTAGCTTTTTCATTAAACTGCTTTTTAATAATTCTTCTAACATCTCTGAGGTGAGCTGTAGGCTTGAAGGATTTCATCTCCCTGAACAGAATAGGGGTAACTTCAAAGCTGGGGCCTCATCCAGGCAGGTTTTGAGTATCTTCCAGAACAGACTGAACAGACCCAGCTCTCAATCTCGCCTTCATATGTCAAGTGCTGCAGCAGGTTTGTGGACATCCACTGGACTCACTCCAGTACGTCAGTCTTTCTTTTCCCAGGACTCCCAACACAGACCGAGTACTCCAGATGTGGTCTCACAAATGCTGCAGAGAGAGGAATAATTTCTTTGCTCCACCTGTCAGCTAATTAAATTGCTTATTTGGTGCCAGATCTTCAGTTGCTGCCAGTTATCTTCATTTCCCTCAAGCTGGAGCTGGTGGAAACTTTCTAGGCTCTGAGGTGGATTGGTCACCTCAAAAAGAGCTGGAGCAGTGGTGGTCCTCTGCTTAAGTTCCACGAAGGAGGTGACCAATCCAGTGTTTGTGTACAGAAAACTGCAAAGGTTTTCAATTTCCCTCTAGTGAATTTTTTGCACCAGTCCTTCATACTTCATACTGCAATATAAGCTGAAGCAGCAAGATTGTATCGCATTTTGGTTAAAGCAGTGAAGAAAATGCGTAGTAAACAGCATATGCAGAGATGCATTGTGTGTATTCTATTTGTTTTCCTGGCAGTACTTTGGCTATTAGCTATGTTACCCTCTTTAAAGTTAATGTTTGGTAGCAAATGTGAGGATTGAAATAAGAGTTGTGCCACCCAGGTGAGCCTCACGGGAGCTGTGGGACAAAAATTTGTGCTTAAAATTTTATACCCAGAAGGTGTTTTCTTCTCCACTAGATTTCTGAGGCTCTGTCATTGTGAGTGGGCTGTTATAGGAGTCTGACCTACTACATGTGATTTGCTGTAGTTTGTGTTTTTTAAGGTCTAATCTTCCTACACTATTTGATTATTTTTTTCCAAACACACACAAAATGAAAATTTCATGATTAGTGGTTTAAGTACTGAAATTAATATTTGCCTGAAAAAGCTCAGAACAACTGGAGTACAAGAGAAACCCCCAACCATCAGCAAGCCTGTGCACGTGGGACTTATCCTGCAGTTGTTGCTGCTTCTAAGAGTGTGTAGTTCACATCACTTAGCTCAGAGGTCCAGTGTGGGAGATCAGCTGGAGGTGTAGATTTTATACCTGCATGTACCTGCTTTAATGTGTAATATATTAATGTTTAGTTTAGGAAATTCTGGCTCACAGGTAACTGTGGCAGTGTCTGAGGTGTTGAGTGTGCGCTGTGTGCTGCCTGCCTGACTGGTGGTCAGGGAGATGGCTGGTGTGCCTGCTTGTTGTGCTTGCAGGACCTCCTTGGTATCTATTCCATCAGAGAAAAAGGAAGCCTTAACAGCCCATGGGTGTAAAAGGAAGTGGTAGAGAGGTTTAAGCAGGGGAAGGTCACCAAGGGAGAGGAAATGTCAGGCTGCTCTTTTTTATTTTATTTTATTTTTTTAATTTAACCTTTAATATTTATTCCCACCAAAGAAGTTGTTCAAAGTCTCCCATCCTACTCTGGCTGTTGCTACCACTGTTTTCCTCCTCTGATCTCTCTTAGGGTGTTTGTTCTACCTCTGTGGCACTGGCTATGGCTGACAGAAGCTCTTTTAGTGGTCCCTCTTTCATCTAGTCTGTTCCCACAACCCTGCTTACAGCAATCCTGTCTTCATGTTTGCTTACCTTGGTCTTCACTGCTCACCTTCCTTGCCTCGCCTGCGAATCCTCTCATCTCCCAACCCAAATGAGCTGTTTATCCCTGAGCTAATGGGTGTTCACCATGCTCTGATCATAATGTTGCAGAACTGCTTATATTCACAGTGATTAAAAAATAAAAAGACTTTTTTGCCCAGCCCCAGAAAATTAGTTGTATTTTTTTTCACTCAGTACAGTTATCACTGCAGGATGAGTTGTTTGCAGCTCAGAGTGAGCAAGAAGCCCCTCCTGGTTTTGAAACAACCCTTAGGCTGCACAGCTCATTCAGGTTACTGCGGCATTGTTACAGAGCAGAAGGACTTTGTGCAAGAGATATTTCAAAGTGGAGGCTTACTACTAATCTGATCACTGGTTTGTGTGGACAAATGGGGAGTTTTGGCTGCTCACAGTAAATAATGGGCACACACACACCCCCTGACCCCTTGGGGACATGCCCTCCCCAGGTACTATTGGCAGTGCTGGTGAACAGCTCTTGCTGTTCATGGCCACTCAAGTGAGGCTCACCAGCTCAGAAGGGTGCATGCTTTTATTTATTTGCTTTTATTTAATCAAAAACTAGGGTCACTTAGTCCAGTATTTAAGCTCTCGTGGGGGAGAGAGTGAGAGTTGAAAGCATTCAGAATTTTTGTTCCAGTTTTGATTTAAGTCGTGTGAAGAGCCTGCAAGCTTTCCAGTGTTTGGTTGCAGCTTGAGTAAAATAGTTCCAATGGGAAGATGAGTGGGATGTGTTTCAACTCACATTTAATACTTTTTTAAATGGGCTATGAAAGATTAAACTTAGGTTATTGTCAACAAGATAGAGAAGTCAAATACTTCTTTTCCGAAGAGTGTTTCTTGGTAGAAACTTTGGGACGTGAGGCAACAAACATCACTGAGTGCAGGAGACCAGTACCTACTCCAGACAATGCCAGCACCTTTAGTCTTCCACATCCTGGCCCTGAGTAAAATTTGGATGGTGACAAGACCGGAAGCCAGTGTTACCAATCTTAAATATTTAAATACTTGAGTGGTTTTGGAGGAGAGAAAGAAGGAGTGGGAGTTTAGAGCTAGAGATATTACATATTCATTTGGCCACCGAGGTCCAAGGTAGTGTGGTAGCTGCTGCTGCTCAAGATCTCAAAGGTGACTGTCTTTTTCTTATGGAATAAATGTGTGTGTACTTGTCAACACCTTCTAATTAGATCTAACACATTCAAATTGTGTTGGAGATCGGCTCCACCAGTGTGACTCAGGTATTTTTAATATATATATCTACTTTGATTGCTCTGTCTGGAAGACTAGTTGTTAGAGTTGATTTGTGGCTGATCTATGCTGTTTTTAAATTGCTGATGCATAAAGGGGTGTAGTAGAGGTTGATCCTAAAAATATTCTTAATTTTCTTATGTTAATGCTGGCATATGTTTCTAAGCAATACACTGAATTCTTTGTATATTGTTTTTAATCTCTTTAAAAAAAAAAATTAAACACGGGAAGTCCTCTATAAAAGGAGGGGTAAGAGATGGAGCATTGCTCAGTATGATGCATTTAACACTGTTTTCTCTTCCCTGTTTTGCAATACTTAAAGCATTATCAGTGCTGTCCAACTGAGTCCCCATGCCCTCTTCCACCCCAACCAAATCTCAAACCTTCCTGGAGATACAGATGCCCTACTGGATAACTGACCTTGGCTGTTCAAGTACACTGCCGGCCTGTGTACAATATGTTTATGAACCAAAAATGTCAGAAATGGTCCTTTCATGTTATAGATGTGAGTCAGGTTTTTTTTCTCCTCTTCCTGTGACTTTATTCTCTGACAAGCGTGTGGTGGCTTACTGCTTGAAAAGCGGTGCCTTGGGGTTTCACCCAGAGCCCATCAGGTATTGGCTGCTCTTTAAGGTGCCTTCTCATTCCCTCTGGTTCTTTGGTGTAGGAATTTCCAATGCCCTTTTGTCAAGAATTACATTTTAGGAACTTAAAAGAGCAATTACTACATATGCTAAAGAGGCAAAGTAAGGCGTGCACTGTATTAAAACAAAAGGATTGGGAGGATCTCAAATAACTTTATCTCTGAATCATAATTTTGCAGACTACTGATATGCTTAAATCTGAGCGCATGCCACATGCTTAGACTAGAGGTGTAGTAGCTGCCATTGCCTGTACATATAGCTAACTGGTTTTGAACACTTTTTCTTTGAGTTTTGGTTTCTGGGGGAGTGGGAAAACATGCTGAAGATATCTTACCTCTTTTTGACTCAAAGGGAGAGAGGGGATGATGATTTATATTAATTAGCCATGGCTAAACTCAGAAGAAAAGCAGCATAAACCTTCTTGGCAGTAGTTTTGTTGTGTTTTCAGGGCATTGTTTTCTTTGCCTGATGTTCACAAGAAACTGCTAACCTAATTTTGGTATTCCTGTGAGAGCTCATTTGTGATGAGTTGCCAGAATTCCTCAAATAAATTTTAAGTTCCTTGTTGGCACGTGTGATCTGGGTTCCTTTGCTTCAGTTTTTAATACCAGTTCTTTTTTTTTTTTTCTTTTGCCTGTGTACAAATTTGCATTGTTTAACAGAAATATTTATCAAGCAAACTAAGAATAATAGGAAGTATAAGACATTATTTGGATTTAAATAATGAATATTTGAAGATTTGTGCCACTTTTATGGCTTTCTGAAACCGTACCTTTGGTCTCCTGTCTCTGTAGTGTGAGGGTACAGCTGTCCGTGTATTGCAAAATTTGAAAAGTATTAAGTAGTACAGTGAGGCTTTTAATATAGAAAAGAATAATATTAAAAGCATAGATTTTTGTATATTTTGGTTTTTGTAGACATTAGCCTTAAGCAGTTTGTTCACTTGTCCCTCAGACTTGGAGTCTTTTGATGTCTCAGAGTAAATTTGAAGATGATTGTGAATGATATTCATGACCAATGTTTTTCAGAAGAGGCAGGTGTGTCAAGGAGACACTGCTTTTAACCCTCCTGAAGGGACTCCAGCTTGGTGCTTGTGGATGTCAAACACCTGGATGCTGCCAAACCAAGTCAGTATGTTTGCTCTGCTTGACTAGCCATAGCTCTTCTCTCACCTTTTCAGGGTGGCAGGAGACATAGAGCAAAAGGGAAGGTGAAAGGGAAGGCTCCATAACACAACTAGGAATTAAAGGAGAGAAAAGGAGGATGCATTAGTAAGAAACAGAGTTTTGTTGGCCCAGGGATTACAACTTGATATTTAAATTCAGTGACCCTTGTTTCTAGGAAGTTCAAACTGAAGCTGCTTAATACCTGAAGTAACGAATTTTTTTATTATTGTTTTTCAATGCAGAATCTTTATCAGTAGATTTATTTACCAGGCTTTTTTAGAACAAAAGTAACCCAAGCCACTTGAACTCACAATGCTCAGTTGAGGACTTGAAAACCTGATAGCCAGTTTGCCTTCTAGGCATACCCAGCAATCTCCCAGACTTGCTCTACCAGCCAGTCATGGCATTTTAGTGACATTACTTGGCTGCATCTGTGTCTCAGTAATGTTCCTCCTCAAGTTTGTTGGAAAAAATGGTTGACTGGTGTGTAACCAGAAATAATGCCTTACTATATTTAAATTCACATGGGTAGTACCCGGAATGTGTAATTTTCAGTCTCTTCTTCCATACAAAAGATGTTTCATTTGTATCCCTTTCATTTTCCAGAAGTTCAGGAACTGTCTGCTTGATCTCTTTAAGGTTTTGCTGGTTTGATTTCAATGACAGTTATGGAAACTACTTGGTATAAGAAAATGTTAGGGGTGAATTGAGCAGAAGGGGGAGCAGACAAAACTTATCATTCTGTTTGCAGGCTGAGGTTTCTGTGTCTGTGCTTTAGTCTAGAAGTTTTGGCTAGGGCCAGCCCTTTCCTCTGGGAGTATCGTGCTCTGACATTTCATATTTGTTCTGCATTTTCAACAGCAACAAAGGTACCAGCCAACATGCTGCTTTTTTTCTTTATGTCTTCTGCTTTTACTGGAATTGAGATAAATTTATCCTCTGGAGAAAAAGAAAAAAGAAGAAGGGAGGGGAGAGGAAGAAATATATTGCTGCAATATTGGGTGCTGAGAAACTTGGTGTTTCTTGAGACTTCCTGTTAAGCATTGAATGGTTTGTCAGTTTTGTTAACCACTCTTTTTGTGAGTAAGCATCCTGCATTAGGTCTCATTGAGTAGAACTGGACAAGTTGTGCCACATTGGCTTAAACTGATATTATCTTTTATTAAACTGATACAGTGAAAAGGATTTATCTGCACATGTGTGAGCGCTAATAGATTTGTCCAAGATTGGACAGGATTTTGGGGTCTTTTTTGCTTGGTTCAGGTCTGGTTTGGCTTTTTATGCCTTATTGGTCAGGGGCTTGTCCTTCTGCCAGATGCTGCGGAGTTGGACACTTACTGGTTGCTGTGGATTACATGGTTTGTGTTGGGTTTACCTTCCTGTAGGCTGCTCACACCTAGGCAGCTTGCTTTGGCTGGGGTGTTGGCCTTGCTCCTGGTAAAAAGGGTAAAGGGAAGTGTAGGTGTCTGTGCATCTGTCCACACTGCTGTCAGCAGAGTACCTGGGCTGGCAAGTTAGTGCAAAGCCATCCTACAGTTGTGGGCTGGCTGAGCTGCAGACACTTAGTGGAGTCAATGACACCCTGGACCTCCAGGAGGTTTAACAGGCTACTCACATCCAGCAGAATGCCTTCTTTTCTTCCCAGTGATCTTCCCCTAAATTGTTATAGACGTGTCTAGAATAAAAATATAATGCACACAGTAATTTGTTTTCATGATCTTCTTTGTGTTACATATTTGAGGAGTCTGCTAATAGATGTCCAGAACAGATCATTTCCCACCTACTTCAGAGAGTTAGAAATTTGAAGTTGCTATAGCTCTGTTGTCTTTTGAAAGGGACTTTCTATGGTCCTCATAGAGGAGAGTGGAGTGTTTGGAGATGTGTGGCTCCTGAGGTATTGCCAGTACTTCTATACTAATAACCTGCTGCTTCTCTAAGAGAAATAACTTTTCTTAAGTACAGAAGAATAGCCTTGAGTTGCCAGCTCAGTTGCAAATGACTGCCCAGAGCTTTCCAGCTGCTGTTAGAGCATGCACATCAGCAATGTTCAGTAATGGTGCTAAGTGGGAGGAGTGCCCACCCATAATCTCTGCCAAGTATCTCTCATGGCTTTTTGCAGTGTCTGTATCCAAAACTGACACAACATGTATGTATTTACATCAGCACTGACTCAGGCTGGGTCTTAAACCACAAAGCACACAGGCATGTTGAAATAAGGGCAGGCAGATGCCAGCTGAGGTTTGTGAATCTTGCTTTTCTGAGAACAGCTTCTGAGAGTGACACAAAACTGTGCATGGTAGAAATTGACGATATGCAGGGGTCTTAAATCATTCCAGTCCTAATGGCACAAGTTAGGATACAGTGAACACAGGTCACTGCCGATTTCCAGAGAGTTCAAGGGAAAAGCATCTCCAACTGCTCTCTCCACCTTTTGGTTATTGTAGAGTTTTTAATATCTAGATGTCATCAGTATTTGCACAAAGCATCTCTGTTACCTTCAGTGTACTCAGAGAAACAGTGGACCAAAAGAGAACAGGTCCTGGAATCTTGTCTGTTCCTGCCTGCATTTCTTGTGTAAGTAAAATGCACTATCACTTTGTAAAAGCCTTCTTCATCTTTCAAGGCTGCTCATGTATTCCTTTCCCATTCTCTCTCCTTTTTAATCATCCTGACCAATTCCTCTAGCCTCTCTGAATCTGTTTTCCAGCAGAGAAAATACTTTAAAGCAAGTTGAGCAAGAAGTCATGGATTACAGAGTCTGCCTTTTCTAATATGGAGGTAATTGAACTGAAGATTTGAGGGCTTGGGCTCTTCCTTCTGCAGGTAGTAACAACCATGAAATCTGTTGATCTGTTGACAAGGGGAAATGGTGTGTACCCCTTGTCATCCCCCTTGATTGTGGTTAACCCAGCAGTGCAAACAGCATGAAGTTTCCCATTTCTCCCTGAGCTTAAGAAGGAGGGACTGTGCATCAGCCTGCTGATTAATCACACGCACTCCTATGATGAGAACTTCTCAGGGGATGGGAAACATTTGCTTTTAACAATCTTAAAATAGTCTTATTTCAAAGAACGTTTCCTTGATTTTTTTTTTCCTGATGTCAAGGATGCTTAAGTGCTTGCAGCATCAGTGTTTGTGTGTTACAGTTCAGGTTTTAGTTGCCTGATGTGATCCTGGGCTTTTCAGCTGACAAGATCCGTGTTTACTTTAGTGCCCTGTGGAGCAGACCAAGGCTGGAGCAGGAAAGATTGTCTCCTGCTGAATCACAGCTTCACCAGCAGGAGCTGGGAGGTGCCACATGAAAGCGGTGGGGAAGTTTGGAGGAAGGGAAAGGCAAGAACCTGCTGGGCATCCAGAAGGAGGAAAGAGGAAAAGTGGAAAGAGGCTCCACTTAAGCATACTTTGTTAAGAGAAGTGACTTACTTTGCTGTGTAGCAATCTAAGAAACTCTGGGGTGACTGGAGAAGTGTCAAGTTAGTGCAATTGCAGAGGAAGTCAATGGGCTCATTGCTGTGGATGTACTGAATGATCAGGCCTTGGTTCTCTCAAACTGGGCACCTACATAAAGAACTTTGGAGTTTATCTTGTCTTTGTCATCAAGTACCAATAATACTCCTGGTGTCTTAGGATGCTATAAAAAATGCATGCTTTGTGAGGGAGAATTCATGTGCTGAGCAGTGCAGGGACTCGTAAGTGAGCTGGTTGTGTTTCTGGAGCAAGCTGAGAAGATCATTCTGTAAAATGACAGTGAATGTCAAAAGGGGAAAAAAAGTATTAAACATCCACGCTGAATAAGCACCAGCCATTTCAGGCACTGAATCGGAGACTCTGCTCTTATGGGAAGCTTTCCATGTGACCATGTAATTAAAAGCTTCATCACAGTAAAGTCTTGGGCAAGCTGGGGGAGGGCAGGCAAATGCGAGCGGCACAACCAGTAACAGCTCTGGGGAGTCTGGGGTTTGGTGCATAACTTCATGCATAGCCTTGATAGTTTTGTCATGCCAACGTGTGTAACTGGTCTTTTTCCACAAATCTGCAGTGAGATGGGGGCGAGCGAAAGCTGAGGCGTGAGGCTTTCTGTTGTTCAGGTATGAAGCAGCACACTCAATAACCGGAGAGGTCTCGCTGCGAACTGGCGTTGCAAGTCAGCACATGTGAACCACACTAATTTGCTGTTGCCTGCAGTGCTTGTGGCAAAGATGACAAACCAGCCTTTGTGCGAGCGAGAAACCAGCGAGACACAATGCAGAATGGAAATTTGGTGCTGTTGGGAGAGTAGGCGTTCCAGGCTCCTCACCTCTCCCTTCCTGTGGGTGCGAGGGGTTGTGCACGTGAGTGTGGGGAATGCTCTGAGCCTCAGGCTGGCTTTCCGAGCACCCCAGTGGGTTAGAGACAGCATGGTTTGTTCTACAAGGAAACCCGACATCCTGGAAAGAGCTTAAAAATGGGACTTCTGTTTTCTTTAATTACCTGGCTCTGGTTTGGGGTGACCAGAGTGGTTTTGGTTGGACTTTTTCATTTGTTTCTTTTTTAACGCTAATATTTAGGACTTCAGTCTGTACCATGCTAAGAGCTCTTCAGTCAAAGAATGTGAAGCAGCTCTTTGTATGAAATCTTACTGTCCTTTACAGGTAATACAAAGCAGAGACAGAGCATAAACAAGCTATCCCGTGTCTGTCAGCACTGTTACTCTGTTTTATTTTAAACCTAATTCTACTTGAAAGGTGTAGGAGAAATGGAGGACTGGACTTTTGGCACTCTTCAGCACAATCTTAATTAACCATCATCACCTCTTTTTGTGGATTTCTACAAAGAACTCAGTCCTATGATCTCACTTTCCTCATCTCATTTGGCAGTTAATACTCTCAGGTTAATTTCTCTTAACTTTATAACATAGTTCATCATCTGTTTAAAAATAAGAGGTAAAAAACTTCTGAAAGCTGTTTGGGCTCCTTGCATGTCAAAGGACAAAGTCATCAAGCTGTGCTTTTCTGACTCTTAGCAAGAAAAGAGTCAGAAAAATCTATATAAATCTCTCTACTGTGGCAGTGGGGTGATAGGATATTGTGAAATGCACTTGTGCTGGTGAATGAGCTTATGGGATGAACAGAAGACATTAAAGGATGAAACTACATAAAAATTTTACTTGCTAAATGAGGTGTTTGTAAATGAGCCCTTTGTTAAATGTGAACTGAATTTTTGGTTGTTTTTACTGACAGAGTGGAAGTAGAAGGCATTAAAATAGTCATTGAACAGCTGGCATGTGTCAATCAGAAAAAAACATAGAGTAGAACCAAAAGGTTATGTTCTTTGTGTTTTTCAAAAATTTCTACTTTTCAGTGTTACAATGACTTTTACCTTGAACATGACAGGTCTGACAAACTGTCAGAGACATTGCAAGTTGTTGGGGTTTTCTGCCTTTTTTTTTCTTTTGTTTTTTTGGGGGGGTTTTGTTGTTCTTTTTTTCTGTTTCGTTACTGCTACTCTGATTTTAGAAGAAGGGAGAGGAGATCTTTTTTGGAATTGACTTTTATTTGAAGTAAAGATATTTTTAAAGCCACAAAACAGCACTTGAGTCATATAATCCCTGGTGTGTTTGTATAAGCTACTTATGAATTATAAGAAAAAAGAAAATCCTGAAAAGCCCATGGTCAGTAGTTCTTGGACACTTGATAAAACACTTCAAAGAGTCTAAAGAAATAATAAAAATGCAATCACATCCTGTGCCCATTAACATTATTGTATGAGTAAAAGCTGGTTCAGTGCCCGTACTGCATGTCCCCAACACAACATTGATGACATTTTGAGAGAAGTGGGTAAACATTTATACTGCTCTCTGAGAAAAGGTTACCTGAAAGCCTTTTGATGGAGCTTGGATTTGCAATTTCAGTTTTGTTTCTTTAAACACACACCAAAAAAAAAAAAAAAGAAAAAAAATCCAAAACCAAACCAGCCCCAGGTCAGTTGTGTCTGTGAGAGGATTTCTTCCTTGGGCTTAATGAAGCAAATAATAAGTTTTATATATATATATATATATAAAACATTAAATATATGAATATTTATTTAATACTATATTCTTCAGCATACTAATAGTAAGAGATTTTGCAAAATGTGATGCTGCTTGTGGTTGTAACTTTAAGGAAAATCCATTTGTGTTTAATGACACAACTTGCCAGAGTGTACACTTACTGAACTGAACGGAACACATATCCTGTGACTGGTTTCCTGTGAACCCCAGAGGGCAGAAGTCTTTTCCACTGTCATTTTGTCTGTTGGTGTAAAATAGAGATTATCTGCTGTCTGCCATTTCCTCTTCTCCCTACATCTCTATTTCTTTCTGGGGAGAGGGGGAAATAAATTTTCTGTCTTGTGCAGATGTTAGTGCTGCAGGGAGCCTCTCTCTCTGCAGCTTCAGGAGGCATTTCCCAAATGCACTGTATGGTCCTTTGTCTTTTATTTCTTTCTGTTTGGTTTTATTTAGGATCGTTAGTGTTTTGTGCTGAGAAATTTTACTACACGCCAGTAGTATGTGTTTGTGGAAGAGTGATCATGTTGTGATTCATTTTGGAGGCACTGGTGTTAAAACAGCATATGAAGGAAAAATCATTCCATTTTAAATATTCTGAAATACAGCTCTAGTGCATTAGCCTCAGAGTCCAGGAAAGGTGCTTTTAAGCAAGTTTACAGTAGCACATCTTGTACTGCTGTGTGACAAAAACACTGTGAAAAGATGACATGTCCATGGTATTGAGAGTTTCATTTCTTCAAGAACTGAAATTTTCTACCATTAAGACATCTTTCATTCCACCTGTGGAGTTGGAAGAAACCCAGACTTCAATCTTGTGTCTCGGTACAATGAAAATCTTGCTTGCAAAACTCCCCTGAAGCCTATGAGAAGGAAACATCATGTCTATATGATTTTCAAACACTTTTAAGGATCAGAAATATTTGAAATGGAATTTTAATTTATCTTTAAATGTTTTTCCTTGCCCTCTCCCCCACCAATCCAGTGGTCTGTAGCACCAGTGTACTGTTTCCACTCCCAGACAGAGCTGCAGCCTAGGCTAGTTTAAGAGGTCAGGGAATGAAACAGAGTGAAAACCACATTGACTTACTTTGTGTTCAGGAAAAAAGTGGTGTCAGTGGAACATTCAGGAGAGACACTGCTTGTGCTGTTTAGTCTTTGAAGAAAAAGTAGTATCTATCTATAAAGTGAGGCATTTTTGTGCCAGTCACAAGTCCTGAAATAACCAGTGCTTGTAAGTTCTAGTCCCACTTTATCCTTTTAGTGCTTATTTACAATCAAATTGCATTTCAGTAGTATCTCTCCTGATCTTCAGAGCTCATGGAAAGCTCAAGTAGTAAATGAAAACCTTTATACTTGTTAATAAAGTGGACAATAAAGGGATTGTGAACCCTCCTGTGAACCTGCTGAAGTCAGGAAATCAGTAGTGAGAAAGAAGGTGCTGTTTTTTGCAAACAAAATAAGGTTTAAGTGGATTGGTATTATAGCCTTTGCAAGGAGCGAAGAAATGAAGATCCACCGACAAAAACTTACTAGAATCATGTGTTTGCAATATTTGCAATATTTCCTTTTCTGTGCTGCTTCCCTCCCTTCCTTAGTGGAGGCTGTTTATGTATATGGAAATAAAACCTGTTTCTCTGTTTGAGGTGGACCAATGTTGTCTGGCAGAGCACAGCTGCAGCCAGCCCTCTTTCTGAAAGAAGCAACTCTAGCGGAGTGCTTCTATTCCAAGGTAAAGGAGAAACAGCAGCAGGGTCCAGGTGGGGCTGGCTTTTTTGTTTGGGATTTTTTTTGTTCCTCCAGTGTGTGTTACAGGGAGCTGCTGGGGGCAGAGATGCCCAGAAGGGCTCTGAGCAGAGCGGGCAGGCACAGATCACAAACAAGCCTGGGAGTTTGAGCGGGCGTCTGTCAGAACATGGGTGAGGTGAGAAAGAGAATTCGGGTGGGGTTTTGTTGGTCTTTTTGTGTTGGGGGTTTTTTAATAAAGGCTGAGGAAAGGTTCAAGGGTAGAGGTAGTGAGTATAAAAAGTACAGCCAGGACAGGAGAGCATCTACAGAAGGCAGAAACTGTAAAGATAGTCAACAATGTAGCCATGAAATAAGTGAAAACCCACAGTCCTGTATATAATAATATAAGTCCTGTATATAATTAATAAGAGTGGGTTGAATCCAAGAAGTCAAATGGAGTCTTTTTAAAAAAAAACCTTGAAGTGCTTTACATTAATTGACCAGAAAGCTGCATGGTTGTGTTATTATAAAATGTAGTCATATGCATTTTGGTATTTCAGAAAGTGTTTTTGCTTAGAATGTCACAGGCTGGAACTTTTTTGTTTAACTTGGGTTATAACTAAAGAGTGGCATAATGGTTTCTGCATTTCCCAGTCTAAGCATAAGGCTGGTGAGACAGAGGAAAAGATGCTGAAATATAGAAATGCTGAGTCAAGCTGAGAGCAGAACAGCTCAGAACAGCAGGCATGGAGGTGGCTGCAGACAGAAGGATACAAGGCCTTGGAGAGGGATTGAACTGGGGAGAGGGAAGCAAGAGGCAGCTTAATGTCTTGTTTAATTTGTGAAAGTGTTTGGCAGTTTATTTCTACACACATCTTTGCTTTATCAAGCACACACATTGTAATTGCAAGTTCATTGACAAATATGCTTGGTTAAGAGAGCTAGGAGAGTTGGCAGCAGAAGTCTCAACTGGTGGGAGAAAAGATGAGAATTTTTATTTGGAAGATGCAAATTAAATGTGGTACTGAGAGGAAAAGTTGCTGTACAAGGGATTTTTCTGATGTCTGCCTGGGAGAGTAAAATTTTAAAATAAAAATAAAAAGGAAGAAGAAAGAGAAAAGTGCTTTGTTGAAGTGTGAGGGAAGAGATTTGTACAGTGAACAAATGCCAAAGTTCGGACCCACAAGTCAGATGTGTCTTGCTCAAGCTGTTGTAGTTTTCCAAGACAAGTTATTGAAGGGGATGACAGGCAGGTGATGTGCTTTCTGCTGGAGAGGAGACAGTCTCCTTTCTCCTGCCATGCGCAAGAGAGCAGCTCTCTAGGGAATGGGAGAAAAGCTGGATTTTCTGGGTTTGTGACTTACAGGGGCAGGGAATCTGATTAAACTAATAGGAGACACACAGTGTTTCACAAGCTCAATTTCATAAACCAATGGATGGGCTATTTTTGAAAAATCAGACCCCTGCAGAAGGCAGGATCATCTTTCACATCCATCTGCAGTGGAGAGGAGGCTCTGGCTTCCAAGGAAGTTTTCTTATCACAGTGATGGTGGAACTTTTGTGTAATTCTCCCTTTGTGAGAGGGACAAAGTTGCCCAAAGCTATTAATATTAAGAGTAAGTTAACCTTCCAAGAACCAGAGCTGTGGGCCAGCTGCTGTGGCATTTTACATATTACTTGGGATAGGAAAACATGGCAAACCTCTCTCTCTGCCTGCTGGTCCATACGCGCATGTGCCAAAATGTCAAAACAGTTCTTCATAATTTTAGCTGTCTTGGAGTGGGGGATGTACTGCTGTAGGGCTCTCATGTTTGTTCTCAATTGCTTCATAGTCCTTTCTTGGTGTAACACATGGAGGCATTAGGGGTTTTTGCATTTTGGTGGGGTTTTTTTGGAAGGCTGTGGTCTGCAGCAGAGGGGAAGGAGCAGTAAGTGTGTCAGGGAATGGGAGACAGCCAGGGGTGGACTTGTTTGTACATATGGAGCTGTACAAACTCCCATATGTCCTTCTCTAGTCTCCAGTAGGAAAGCAGCATAATGACAGTAAAACATACTTTCCTTTAATCCGCTTCTCTACGCCTTTATCTCAAGATAAACTGTAAAATTCAAAGTATTGAATAAAGGCATTGCATAAAGGGCAGCTATTGCTGTACCCTGGAGCATGGTGTGCAGCACAATAGGAAACTCTGTAGCAAACCTGGAAATCACAGTGAAGAAATAGGACAAATGTTCAAAAATGCTTTTAATTAACTTGCATTATCAGTAACTGCACTGAGTTGGTTTCTCATTTCAAGTTTCAATCTCAAGGTCCTTCTGACTGGAGTATTTCATCATTATTGCTGCAATTTGGCTTTTGCAATTGGGACACTTCAAAAGTGATGGCCTTTACTATCTGAGAAAAAGCTGCTCCAAGTTCTGGCTTTTAAAGCTTAAAACTTATTCTGATATAAATTAGGAAAGCGTAGCTTTGCTATGAATCTTACTTTTTTTGTTTGAGGAAGTTGGGAGATTTTCATATTTATTTAGATACTGATGTTTCAAAATTTGCATACAGTTCTCTGAAATTCCACCTTTTGTTGCCACAAATGTCATTTTTGGTTCAAAATGAAGAATGATAAATACTTTTCCAGGAGTCTGGAGCTCAAGGATTAATGTGGTTGAACTAGTAAAATGTTAAATCTATTCAAAGTAAAGCTGCACAGAAACTGCAAATGTTCTTGCATGAAAGTAAATCCTTTTTATATTGAGTCTGGTTTGCTAAAGATGTAACTACTCTGCCAGCTTGTTCTGTACAGATAAGTTATGTATGTTACAGGCACTTTATCTTAGGGTACTGCATTTGCTGTTCCTATTAATGCTGAGCTGAGATTACAGTTTAATTCTGCTTTTTTAAAATGGGAATCAGCCTTTTTGAATGAAAAATAAGTTGCTGTAGCACACAGTATATCTTATACACAGACTTCATATCTCTGATGGCTACAAATAAAAGTTTCTCAAGAAAATTATATAGACCACGATAAAAATTTAAATATTCTCTCATCTCCTGCAAGTAAATCTCTCTTCAGCCTTCATCTGATAAGAGTCCTCAATGAATGGGCTTTGGTTGAACTTATTTACATCTATGAAATGTAAGTATCAAACATCATTTTGTACAAGTAAGCGCTGTTGAAACTTGTGCTTATCAAAGGACTGAGAAGTCTTAAGTCCTTGATTTAGCAGACTGGCTATCCATTCCCTTATATTTAATTTTAAACAGGAAGATTTTGCAAAAGAGTAGTCAGGATGATGTTTTTATTTTACCTGACTTATACAAACCCATGGATAAAACACTGTGGAAGAGCCGGTTTGGAATTCCGAGTTCAAGTACTCACAAGTTGGGGAGTGAAAAGAATTTAGGCTGGGACAAGTTTCAATGCCCTGTGTTCTGGGAATAAAAGGTTCCCTTTTTTGCCCAGCTCCTTACTTGGAAGTGACTGGGTTGTTTTGGCTGCAGCTCCTCAGAACACTCAGCCTGAACTCAGGGCATACAACTTCAGCACAAAAGGCCCACAGACACAAAGGTTTCCTAAGCAATGAAGTGAAATGTGTTGGAAAGTTACAGGTACCCCCAAAAGTAAATCACTGCTTCTTTCCATTAAGATCTAGGATTTTAAATCTGCATGTATGAATTCTACTTGATCCATTTCTTCCTTTTCTGCTGGAATCATCACACAGCCTTTTTTTTTTTTTTTTTCTTCCTCTTTATTAAACAAAAGGCAGAGTTGCTACACCTAGGTCGTACCTGTGGCCCAACAAGTCTAGTAGCTCGTTTTGACTTAACCAGATTGTGTTGCTTTGGGAAATGTTTTTAATACCACATGAGACAGAGAGTAGACAATGAATCTTCTCTTACCTCCTTTGTAATTAGACTGTAATAAAATCTTACTCGTGACATTTAATAGCTCTTCTAACAGGATTGGCAGCAATGCAGCAAAGCTAGGCGCTGTTCTGCGTGTAGCAGATATGGAGGAATGGACCTGCATTCCTGGCCCACTGATTTCTCCAGAACCATGGAACACTTTGGGTGGGAAGAGTCCTTTAAATGTCACCTAGTCCGACCCCTGCAATGAGTGGGGACATATTCACCCCGATCAGTTTACTCAGAGTCCTATCCAGTCTGAGCATGCAGACTACTAACATGGAGTAAAACTTTTTCCTTGTATTTTGGCTTAATTTCTATAATGGGTCTTCTTCTTGACTTTGAATTCCTTAAGGGTCTGCAATATTCAGAGATGCCCTCCTTGACTTCAGCAGCAACAAAGCTGCCCAGATGGTTCTGCAGATGTTATCAAGCACCATCTCTTCACACAGACTTTTCTATAGGGAATGTTAACCTGGGCTTCAATGTTTCTTCAGAGTTGTCATGGTCCTGATATAATTAAAAATAAAAAAAAATAAAAAAAAAAAAAAAAAATTAAAATTAAAAAAAAACAAAAAAAAAAAAACAAAAAAACAAACCACAAAAAAACCACCAAACCTGTATGTGCATTTAGTGAAATTTCTGATGGCAAAGATGGGACTTGAGATGTAAGTATAGTGTTAGTTTTTCAGAGTAGGGACTTGAAGGTAATCTAAAGGCTTAAGAGTATATCTGTGAAATCAGGAGAAGAGAATTCATGCAATTTGAGGCTGTTTCTAATTGCTTCTGCCATGTGATATTGAAAATAAGAAAATTATTTCTCCCACTCCTGGTTGCAAGATCACTGAGCTGCAGACCAGTCATCTATAAATGGAAATATCTGTGATATTCTTTGTTTTCCTGACTAATTCTCAGTATTACAAAAGCTGTAGAATTACTGTGATTGAATCAAATATAAACCCATCCAAGAAGTAAGCAGAGTGTTTCCAAAAATTTTCGTGGTTGGGATATAATAAGTTTTAAATCAGTTCCTTTATATATAAAATCTGTGGCCAAAAACTCAGTAAAACCTTCAAAAACCTTCGTTTCCACTTCAAAGAGAAGATTTATTTAGTTTCAAGTAATGACAAGGCAAACATGGTTGTGGTCTGTAATTTTTCTGGTTGTAGTTAAGAAGTATTTTTGGGGGTTTGAGAGCTGTTGATAAAATGACAAACTACTTGGCCTTCACAAGCATTTCCCTCACTTTGGAAACTGCAAATGCTCCAGACCGTAGTGGTGATAAGTTATGTGTTTCATCCATAAATAATACATGCTTATGTGAATATATTTAATCATTAGTGTGGCATATTTGCAGGAATTATTCTGTCTCCAGCCTAACTACCATTGTTGCTTTCTGGTTGTCACTGCTTAAGTGCTCAAGAGGTAACTGTGCTTTGGGGGAGCAGACTGGAAGGTGGTCACAGTCATCTGTCATATTTCTCTCAGCTTTCTTACAGGAAATAAAGGCAATTCCTGTAAGAAGTGGTTTTCTGGTCTTCTAAGTGTGCCATGGGGGAAAGAAGGCTGTTTGTGGCTTTCCCTTTCAGTGTTTCATTGTCTGAGATGCCATTGCCCAGCTGCAGCTCTCCAGGACCTGGGTAATAAGGAGTGTGCAGAGGTCCTGGAGCTCGCCTCCTTGCAGAGAACTAGGGCACTGGGGGAGAAGCAGCCTCAGCCTAACGGGATGCTTGTTACCCATGGAATTCAGAAAGGCACGACAAGAGAGGGCTGTATGATGCTTTGTTTCCACGCTGTGGAAACGTGACTGTGGCTGTTCCCCCAACACACCTGCGTGTATCCCGTTCAGGGCACTTCCAAACCTCCTGCTGGGATGGCTGGGTGGGTCAGACCCCTCCATCTGAGCCCTCTTTGGCTCCTGCACAGGGAACACAGGCGCTTTTAGACTTCCAGGAAGTCATGGCAGCCTCTCCTACAGTGAAGTAATCTGCCTTCCCTTCCTTTTTTATCTGGTTAGATTTGCTGCTGCTGTTTTTTTGTTTGGTAGCATTTTCCTTAATGTAACTCTGAGAAGCTTCTGAACTGCCACTAATCACAAACAGCTAAAACAGTGGTTGTAACCTTAATTCTGTCAAATATCCATCTACTTTCAGGAAAGACACAGTTGTTGTTTTTAATTAAATTAGATGTTATCTCAGCCAAAATTTTTAAAAAGCACAGGAAGATTTTAAATTCTGAGAGTATATTGAAATGTAGCAAATTTGTAACAAAATGGATAAACTTCAGCCACCTTGCTTTCTTGGAATTAAAATGCTCTGAGGTAATTCCGTCAAATTAGCCTGGTAAAAAAGATAACATATCACATGGAAAAACGTACACCTTTTAACAGACTTGGATATATTTGTTGGATATATTTCTTGCATGTGTTTGTTTGCAAGAGGCTTGTGTTGCCTCCTTCACATTTTTCTTTCTTCCATCCTTCCTTTGTTGTCTTGTGCCTTTAATTATTTTTGAAATCCCAAGAAGCAGCTGTATCTGTGCTGTGTCTCGTAGGGTAGAGACACAGTGATGTCTTGGAGCTCTCTGAAGTGCTGCAGAATAAGGTCTAAGAAGAAGAAATGAGAGTATAGGCTTCAGCAGAGATTCCTTTTATCAGGATATTCAGTGTTGCAGCCATCACATAAATGGCAAAATCAGGTCAGAACTGCCAGACTTCCCCTTTCTGAAAGAAATTTTGTGTAAAGCTACCACTTAAAACTTTTGGAACAGAAGACTTTATAAACGAGCATCATTATGGTTTATAATACAGAAAACTGTTACAATAACTATGTTGCCTCAGGCAGCTTACTTTATAATTTTTCTTCACTCAGTTTTGTAGTATGTGTGGTGCATAAATTAAATCTGTGTTCTGACACTTCTAATTGTTCGGGAGATTCTAGTGATGTTCTTGCTAATACTCTCCTCAGTGCTGTAAGGCTTTTGCCTTGGGCTTAGCTCTTTGATTTTCACCGTGTTAAAATGAGGCGAGTGGTTATGGCTTGGCTCAGCAGGTGCTGGGGCGTGTGGCCAGAGCCACAGAAGAGGTTTCTTCTCGTCTCTGTTCTCTGCAGAAGGTATGGTGAGCTGGAATGGAGCAGAAAGCCTGTGGTCCTCTGACGTGACAGCCCTGAGCAAAGCCAAGGCAGCCACGTTAAAACAGATGGGCAAATGAGCCCCTGCTGCTTCTCTGCTGTTGGTAGCCTTAAATCTCATAACTTGCAAAGCCAGCTGGGCGGAGGAGCCAGCATTTGTGGTTATATAGTGTATTGAGCTTGGATTGGCGTATTGGTGCAGAGGGGAAGCTCACATTGCTATGTGCAAGGTGCAAACTGCTGGTGGAGCTTGGAGTAGCCTTGGGTGGACTCAGAAATGAAATTCTGTAGTTGTGAAGGAAAGGCTTGTGCGACACTGACTAGTTTGTGAACAAGAGATGTGGCTCTCTAGTGTGGAGCCAGATGTTGAAGAAAGTGCTCCCCAATTCATGCCCCAGTTTTCTTGCAAGGCTTTGCTCATCATCCTGGTCTCATCAGTCTGTATTTTTTTGAGATTCCTCAGGACTCTCAAGTCCTAAGATACAAAATGAAAAGCTTAACTCCAGTAAATGTTGACCTCTTTGTTGGCTCCTTTTATCTAGTGGTTCACATTAGGACACTGGGCAGCAAGATGGGGAGCTCAGCTTCCAGTATTCTTTCCAGTCAGCACCTCTGTGTCAGCATCAGCTTCTTCTGTCCTCCTTTGAATCTCTTCAGCCCAAATTTGTGTGGCTCTGATTGAAGGGAAACAATGTTTTGTTTCCACCAAACTCAAGTATTTGCTGAAGTCTCTGCTTTCACTACATCTGTCACTGACGGCTGTAAAAAGCCAGAGTCGTCTTGGCTACTGAAGCAATTTGGCGATTTATTGTGTGAGTTTCAGCAGCACTAATCAGAGCTAGATTTGACCAAATTGAATTTAAATTTGTTCAATTCTTCACCAGTCAATGGAAGTATAATAATGTCTTCTGGAGGGTTGATGAGATTTCACTGCACAGGCCAGAAGGGTTTCTCTTGACTGAGTCTGACCTCTAGTAGTTCACTGTTTTTGTTTGCTTTTCTAGTCTTCTCTCTAAGCCTGAGAACGCAACCTTGACCTTCTGCAACCTAAGCTGGGGCTGCTCACATGTGAAATGCCACAACTTGGACATGGTGATCCTTGTGGATCCTTTCCAACTCAGCATATTCTATGATTCCGTGCGCTTCGGAGACATTTCGTTTGACAACATGACTCCTAGATTGTCCCATTTTTGTAGGGCTTAGGCAATTGTGTTTTACAAGTACAAAAAATGTTGTGTATAGCAGGGATTTAGTGGATGGATTTGATTTGTTTCTTTTTAGGGGAAAACTGCACTGGAGATTACCTTTATGTTCTTGACATGTAAATTTTAATTTAGTAGTATGTTTATTAATGCTTTCAGCTGTTTTTCTGTTTTATTCTAGAAATTAACACTTCAGCCATTTAATTAAAACCTTTGGGATTTTTATATTTCTTTTTCAGTTTCCCTTTTTAGTTTAAGTATCTTCTTTGTGACTCTTAAAACCCATTTTTAAAGTGCTTCTAAATGGTTGGATGGTGGTCTGAGTTATAATGAGTCAACATAATTTTCTTTCTAAATTTGACCAGTGAGATGAAGAGCAATTCAAAGTTTTCTGATAAGTATGCATGGAGCTTTGGATTATTGCTTTCTTTCTGTGTATTCTGATGAGTACAGTTTGATCCTTTTGGTTGCTTCCAATGGGGAAATTAACTTAGAAGATATTTGCCATCAGTTCATGCATGCAGGAAAGAAATTGCTTGCAAAAAAGTTTTTAAAGGTAATTTCAGCATGATCTTTATTTAGTATTGTACCTATTAAATGAGTGTGGGGAGCAGTAGCTGCTTAAGAGAAATGAGGTGTTAAGAGAAAACAAGAAGTGTGGAATAAGGTGGGGTGTGTTGTGGCTTGTGGGTTTCTGAGCAGCAACTTCTGTAAAAATTCTCAGCCCTTTGTCTGGAGCAACTCTGGGCTCTCCTGCAGTTATAACACAGAATAAAAGTATGCTTGTGGATAGCTAACACTCAATATATACACCCTCTACTAGAAGTTCACAAGCTGCCACAAGCTATTATATATCATTTGGGACTAGAATATGGGACTTCTGACCCAAGGTTCATGCAGTTTGGGCTACACAGATTATGTCTCCATCTACACAGAAGTTTGTATGAAACACTTATCTTGTAGTCATGTTAGTACAATCTGCATTTTAGGACAGAGGGTTGCTTTGAAGGAGGCTATGGTCTTCCCTTATAGAAAACAATGTTTCCTGATTATGCTGGATAAAGACTGTAGTTGACTTTGCATATGTGTTTAGTTCAATTCCAAATGGCCATGACATTTGAAGTTGCTAGATAAACCTTCATCTGTCATCATTTACAATATGCAGATTCAGGATTTAATAATTCACTTGAGCTGCCATTGATTTCTGGTGACGTGTGTCTTTGAGACTACTTTAAAATAATCCAAAAGGAACTAGATCCTTAGCTTGGTTTAGTTTTCACTGTTTCACAGTATCAGTAATGTAAAATCAAACCTTAATTTTTAAATGATTTTTAAATTACTTTTCTCAATGTGAAGAGATAACACAAATTTAATTCCTTGTTAATGTGTCAAGCTGATATGTATCTTGGTGAACGTATAGAGAAGCCCCAGCTTTGTTGTGGTAAAGAAGCCAAAAATTAAACAACACTTAGCTCTGGAGTGATAAGGCAAGGATGGAAGTGAGAATTACCCTCTTCCTTTTTTTTTTTTTCCCCTTCCTCAAAATATTCCAGTGCCCTATCAAGTGATTGCTAATGAAAATAATTTTGCTAGTGCATTTTAAAATTTTTTTTCAGTTTTGTAATTGGGCCAAAATATACGCTTCTTGTGTAATACATGATGCTTGCTCGTATGATAAATGTGTGTTTATGTGAACATATCATAGGAGCCAAAAATAAAAGTACTGTTAACAACTGCCTCATATGTAATGGCCATAAACTAAAATGCAAGAAGCTCCACTTCAACATGAGGAAGAGCTTCTTTACACTGAGGGTGGCAGAGCACTGGAACAGGCTGCCCAGCACGGTCTGGAGACAGTCCCATGTCACCTGCTCTAGGTGGCCCTGCCTTGGTAAGGTGGGTGGATAGATCATCTCCAGAGGCCCCTTCCATCTCTAACTGTTCTGTGGTTCCATATCCAGTTCAGAAGCAGTGATACTCCCCTCCCACACAGAGCTTTCTTCACAGCACTGAGGTCTGTAAACTCTCCTGTGATGGGGATTTGGTGAAGGCTGTTAAGGTGCAGGGTGACAAACTGCCAGCCTCAGCTGTAAGCTGAGCCTAGATTGTTTGTCAGCCTATTTTAATAACAAAAATCTGGAGAGTGCTAGGGAACTTGCTGAAGTTAATGGAAAGACCCTAATCAGTGGGATTGAACCAGTCATTGACAGTGCAATTCTTTGGCAAAAAGGCCCTTCTGTGGTATTCTTTCAAAGTACTTCTCTAAAAGTGGGTGCCATTGGCTGCATGGAACCATTTTCAGTCCCTTTCAAGAGCTGGTTTCTCTTTATCGTGAACTAGTTAGCAGCTCTTTGTGTTTGCTGGCCGCATGGCTACATGTGCAGCGCTAGTGCTGGCTGCTGAACAGCAGACTTTGAATGAAGCCTTTGGGTGTGCACCGAGAGCTCAGCTGCAGATGGGAAGTGCCTTCCCTGTGGAATTTAGATTAAAATTGCCACATGTAACGTATCATTCTGCAGTCAAAAAATGTAGATTACGCTGTAATTCATGAAACAGATATTGAAATTTTAAATATATGATCTTGATGGATTATATCTTTCTTCCCCAAGCTCAGTGTTGTCTGTTATCTGTTGTCTGTAATAGAGCAACTTCATGAAATCATACATGAGTGAAGAAAGTAGACCTTTGATGTAAGCCTAGGGTTGAAATATTTCTGCATATTATTTCCTATAAGTTCTCTGTTCACGTAAGTGTGTAAGTGTGGGGTTTTTTTAACATGCAGATGTATCTGCAGATATCAATCATACTTAATCTGAATAGGATTTTCAAATATACCTATCACACAATGTGGTTTTGTGTTTAATTAAGCATATGTCTAATCCTACAGTTGTTAACCTGTCAAACTGCCCTTGGAATCTATAGCCGTCTGATCAAATAAAAGAGGGCTGGATAAAATCCCATAAGGTTTTGAGGAAGTGCACGTCTAAGATAAATCTTTGCTCCTAATTTTAAATAGTATTCTAGTACCATGTAAGCTTTTAGTTATTTAGCATTTAAAGTGTTTCCTCCCATTTTGATGGTGAATTGCTGTATCTGTATAATTTTTCTTGGATCATTTCCTGTCCACAAAAGACTTTATCTTAATACTGAGCCTTTCTAGTAAACACTCAATAGATAGGAAGTTATAGCTTCATAATAGACCACATCTCTGTGGAAATCTGTAAACATCCTTTTACCTCCCTTTTTTTTTTTTTTTGAGATTTATTCATTAGTCATTCCTGCTATGCTGTTTGATTTGTGTGAGAGCTTGGCAAGGTAGTGCTTGTCAAATAGGAACCTTTTCACTTTGTCCATGCACCAAACTGAAGCTCTACAGAGAAGGTGTATCAGTTTGAATGTTAAGGTATTTTATGTAGCCTCAAAAGCAAAGTTAATAACTTGATAGGCATCTTCGATGGCCAAAGGAAGAGCTTTGCACAAGCACAAAAGTTGCAAAATACCCTGGGAATATTTCTTTTTCCCCATTAGCACTTTGGAAAAGTTTGGTATCAGGAGAGGGATAAGCTGAGGACCATAGATTGAATACCACTAGTAGGCAACCTGAAACAGTAATTTTTGTGCTGAGCTGCTGGTGCTGCCCATAAGGTGATCAGAATTTTACCTGGTTTACGGCTTGTTCTCTGCACACTGAAGAATGTCAGTGTTAACCATTTAGGTCTCTGGCTCACCACTTTTCCTGCCTGAGGTTCTTTCCACAGCAGGACCCCAGCCTGCTCCACATCTCGAGCTCCAGGAACCTCAGCATTGCAGTAGGTACATCCGGGATTGGGATCCCATGCATGGCCAGCCTGGCTGCCTGCTGAACCTGCCACGCCTGGTCCTGGTCCAGCAGGAGAATGCAGCACCACAAAGAAGCTGCAGGGCTTGTGGTTCCTTCAGCCACAGCTTCTCTTTGGGTGTGCCCCATTATACTTCCCAGGGAGGAATCCTGTAAAAGCATCTGCTCCATTGAACATCTCTTTCTGTGCTTATGGATGAAGACAAATAGAAATGACCTCAGTCAAGATCAACTTCTTCTGTACCTTTTAGCATAATTTCTCATATTTATTGGTTCAAAATGTAAGAATTTTTTTCCAAGCAATTCCTCTTTGTGTGCATACATAATACATAAAGATTTCATCATTTTTATAGTCACTGACTTAATTATAATGGCTCCTAGGAGAGATGCACAAAATATTCTGCCTGAAGTTGTGTAAATTAAGACTCTAAGGCCTGAGAAACAGGCAAGTCTTGATTTTTAATTCCAGCAACTGCACTGCTGATGTTCGTGCTTTTAATTCCTTTTCTGGTTAATTTGGCAGAGTGATGGTAAGGCGATTTTCACTAAGAAACCTCCAAATCATGTCGGTTTTGAAAAGTATCTGTTTCCTTTCCCCTGTGACTTCTAATCTCACTTAAGAGCCCATAAATAAGTTACATCACCTAAGGGAACCTAAGCTGCATCAGAGGTGGTTGATGTAACTTTTCTGAAGCCCAAAGCATCGCTCTTGAGGCAGCCACCTGAGTCACCTCATTTTGGCTCTGTGAGTGTGACTCTTGCTTCTGCATCTCTCTCATGTGAGCCAAGGAGCAATGGGATGTGCTGCCTTCATCCTGGCTGAATTCACATTGTGAATTCAGAGGGTCTGAGGCCTGGGGGAGTACTACGTCCCCTACCCCTGCTGAATTAATCTGATTTTTTAAATTATTATTCATAATATCTGTTATCTAGGAAAACTGACAAAAACATCATCTCAGGTCAGGCTTTGCCATGTTGCTGTAATGAAAAACAAATTGGGAGATAGCTTCTTCTATGTGCCATAAAAACTAGCTTTCCTGGCTTTCTTTGGAGAGCTCTCTCAAATCCGTCTACTTTCATCTTCTTACCTTCCTGTTTTTCTCTCATGCTTGCACCCTGTACAAAATACCTGTATTTCTGCATGTCTGCTCTGTTTTGTTGGATGTTTTAGGAAAAAGTGAGTATCCCTTTCACAAAGCCTTTTGGACAGCTGGTATAAGGAAGGAAATGGCCTGATTTGTGTATTTGAATTACTGACAGCCTCCAAATACTTTGGATTGCCAAGTCAGGAAGGTCTTTTCAATGAAAGCAATACTTCAGAGACCTAATTCTTTCAATTAGATAAACCATCCAGATTCACAGCTCTATACTTCTTTCTGACAGATCTATCTGAAGTATTGCTTTCATTGAGACTTCAATTCTTTCAATGAGATAAACCATCCAGATTCACAGCTCTATACTTCTTTCTGACAGATCTAATGTTATTGATGAATTATGAGCTGTGATGGGTTGATCCTGGCTGGATGCCAGGTACCCACCAAGCCACTCTATCCCTCCTCAGCTGGACAGGGGACAAAGAATATAATGAAACATCCATGGGGCAAGATAAGGACAGGGTGAGATCACTTGTGATAGGTACAATCACAACCAAAACAGTTAGGGAAAGTTAATGTTACCAATCAAATGAGAGTAGTGTAATGAGCAATAAAAACTGAATCATAAAATACCTTCCCCCCACCCTTCCTTCTTTCCAGGCTTAACTTTACTCCCAGTTTTCTCATCCTCCTCACCCCAGCAGTGCAAGGGGGATGGAGAATGGGGGCTGCAGTCTGTTCATTGCACACAGTTTTAGCCACTCCTTTCTCCTCAGAGGGAGGACTTCTCTTCACACTCTCCACCTGCTCCAGTGTGGGGTCCCTCCCACAGGAGACAGTCCTTTCTCCATGAGCTTGTCCAAAGCACATCCTTCCAGCGGACTGCAGTTCTTCACAAATTACTCCATGTGGGTCCCTTCCAGTAGGGTGCAGCCCTTCAGGAAGAGGCTGCTCCAGCATGGGCCTCCCACAGGGTCACAAGTCCTGCTAGTAAACCTTCCACAGCGTCACAGCCTCCCTTGGGTCTCCACCTGCCCTGGTGCCCTGGTGTGGGGCCCTTCAGGGGCCTCAGGTGGATCTCTGCTACACCAAGGACCTCCGTGGGCTGCAGGGGTAGAGCCTGGTTCACTGTGGTCTGCACCAGGGGCTGCAGGGGATTAAAGTTCTCTATAAGGCTGAGTGTTATGCTGTTTATGCTGTTTATGTTCATCAAGAATTAGCATTTTTCTCATGTTTTGTGCCTTCCATAATCCAGAAGAAGTACAGCTGGTCAGGTTTTTGTTTTTTTTTTTTTCCCCCAGATAGTGTTCCATTTTTATTGTTGCATGAATTAGCAACCAAAGAAGATGCTGCAAGTCTCCTGTTTCCCTAGCCTCATTTGGAGCTAGCAAAAAAGGAAACAAATATAAAGCCAGTCCAGCTTTGCCACTGTTCTTTGCTCTGATATTGATACATTCTAATACATTCTTTCCTTAAAACATGCAATCATGATGCCTTTTCCATTTACTCATCTGCTATTAAGTACAATAAAAGTTTCAGAGACTCAGAGATTAGTATCTGATAATCAAAGTTTAAAAAGAAAACAAATCAGCAACAAACAAAAGCTTCAAAAAATTATTTATAAGAAGATTCCTTTTGTATTTTCCAACTTGAAAATAGATGACTGCAGCTTGTATTATATGAGTCTCTTAATAATTAACCAATTTCTGGTGAATGTGTAATTGATTATTATCCTATGGTACTTTCTAGGTGAATGCTGGACACAGAGATGTTACAGATCTTGTCTCTACCTGAAAATAATAATATGTCATCATGTAATTTAGTGGAACTGGTAGTGAACATGTTTTTCCATGGGCCTATATTAACTGATAATCTGAAGCTGCCATCAGCGTGTTTGGTCCTGTGAAGTCCAACTGGTGTGTTGAAATAGTAATATTCTGGGTAATAGTGCCTCGTGCTCAGAGATGCTCCTTCCTGTGCAGCAGCATTTGCTGTAACAGTCCTGTGCTCCAATGAGAGATGGTCTCTGAGGTGTCACTGTGTCACCCCTTCCGAGCGCTAACCTCTCTCCTTCCCCCGCAGGGGGAAGTTCTGCTTGTGCGGAATTGCCCCTTGGCTACCCACTGGCGTAACTGTAGCACTATTTCAGATACAGCCATGTGGCTTTCCAGTTGCACATCACTCACTTCCTGCAGAAAGTCCTGAAGCAGACTCGTGTTGTGATGTCCGCCTGGGGAGAGCGAGAAGGACGTCAGGGCTGGTTTCTGCAGAGCTGCCGTGCTCCGTACCCTGCCCCGCTGCCTGGTGAGCAGGGCACGGCAGCTGCGTGTCCTGCTGGGCATGGACACGGCTAGAGGTGCCAAGGAAGCGCTGGAATGAAAGCTCTGATCTCATGGCACATGGTCAATATCTGAATTAATTATATAGCCGTCTTCTCCTGGAGTCACTGCAAAGCAAGAGATGATGGAAATGAGAGCAGTTTCCTAATTTCCTACTAGGAAATAATTTAATTGCTGAATAGAATGAGGCGACTGTTTACAGACAGGACTGTCTGAAGACAGATCTGCAGGCAGGAGTTAGTTAATACCACCTACTGATTTTTCAACTGTAAAAGGAAACTGGTGAATAAGTAATAAAGGTTATCTGTTTTTCTGGAATGGTTCTCTCTAGTAAGCATGAAGGGAGGTAGCTGCCATTGACCTCCTGTGTAGGAGCTTATAACTGATGGTGCAATAACTAGCTATCTTGAGAATCATGTGGCCTTGAGGAAAAAGGAGTAATTGCTTCATATCTCTGGCTTTCCTTCTTCACAGTTGTGCTTTTCACGGCGCTGTTCAAGAACCTCCTGCTCAGGTGTGAAGGAAAAGGGTTGTTTGGTGTGAAATACCCTGCATCACTGTCCCATCCTTGAGATCTGCATGGCAAGGCTTGCCAGCTTGGGCATTGGTAGGGACGCTTACAGTGTGTGATTAATCTGAGAGCTAATTAGGTTCCTACCCCGACTGTACTAATGTGTGTCTCGTGGGATGTTCAGATGGGAGTTTAAGATTTCATTCTTCTCCAGCTCCCTCTGTCCAGGCTTTCTAAGAAATAAGGATATGTATGATTTTAATCTCTTAACTGTTTCTGGGATGCCCAAAGAGGGTGTTGTCACAAAGTGACTTGTGCTTTTTAGGACTATTTGAGGAAACTGCCTGGAAAAATCCAACCTATTTCAAATACCAAGTTGTATGCCTGGGATAACTAATCACTTTTTAAAATAGTAATTGTCATTTAGGAAGCCTACTTATTTTAGTCTTTTAGAACTGTTTTGTATAGTGTTCAACTCCTTATTTGCATAGACCTTGGAGTGCTTTGTAGACTGAGTATGCTTTGCTAGATTGGAATAGAGTCCTACTTTTAATGTGGGATTTTATTAAGAGATACTCATCATTTTTCCATTTGAGGTTTTGAAGAATCATCAGACCAGCAATTTTAAATTATGCAAGTGCTGTTCCTCCAGGATATATAGAGTGAATAGTTTTGGGGTTGTTGTATTTTTCATTCTGCACGCTGAAACCTTGAGCTTTTATTATCTCATGTACAGATGAGGAAAAGGACATGTGTGAAATCCTTAATTATTTGCCCTTTTCCAGTCTTGGTTTTGAGAGCTGCACCAGTCGATTCTTTGGGTACTAAATGGATTGTTTTTCTTTTGGGGACACTTTTCTTTTAGGAATAATAGGATGCTTAGGTGCAGGGGTATTTCGGTGTCAATACAAATCTCCCATGAAACAGCAATACAGTAAAGCTTTTGAAACTGGAAGGTCTTTTCTTTCATTAGATATGTGGCCCAACTTACTGAATTACAGGTAAGAAGAGAGCATTCTTTTGCTGAAGTTGCTAGTGTCCTTGATGAGCCCAGGGCTATTCTCCCTCTTTCTCCACTAGGAATGCACTGCTGGGAAATTAGCATTAGGCATCTCAAATACCACATAGCCTCTGTGAGGGGACTGGGTTTTGTTCCTCACTGCTCCTTTTTTCTCCTGGAGAAATGTTGGTCAGTTTGTCAAGGTCTTTACACTTGCTCGGAAGGAAACTTATCTTTTCTCTTTCTCAGAAAGTTCACTGATATTTGCGGTTCCTGTCTCTGGCACCTAAATTTCCCACCCTAAAATGGGTGAGGGATTGGTTAATGGGTTGCCATCCACACTGGTTGCAGAAGCCTATTCAAGTATGACCTGACTTTGCTTTGTAAGCTCTGCTGACCTTGGTGAAGCCAGAGGATGTTCTTTTTGGGTGCATTGAGGAACATGGAGGGTGACCACAGAGACAAATAAATGCATCCCCTGACCTTGCTGCTACATTGCTGTTACCAGCTTACCTTCCTCTCACAAGGTTACACGATAAATCACAGCTACAGACAGCTGAAAGGAGATAAGCTTAAAGGGAAAGAGAAATCAGACTGACGCAGATGTTTCACAATCTCAGAGTTGTGTGGTCACCCATGTAAATCAAGTTGCAATTAAAGAAAGCTTGTGTTTTATGTGCAGACATATATCTAATGGCTGCTTGCCATTGTGTTTAGCTGTTTTGGTGGGTGATTCTAATGCAGATTGCATTCAGAAATATCAGTACAAAGTATTTTAAATGCTTCATGCTCAGTTGCTTGTGCACATCACAGACTTTCTCTTATTTTGTTTAAATAAGAAATACGTTCTAGTTATTTTGCCATGTTCTTCTTCATGGAAGTAAAAACACAAAGTTGAAGGAACAGGTGATTAATCAAAATGTTGTTGGCTGCCTTGTTAAAGTTGTAAAGCTAAAGTCAAGGTGATCCTTAAGGATTTAAACGTATATTGAATAGAATTTAGAAGCCAGTTTCCTAAATACCATTTTTGGGATTCTTCCCTAAATCTTTTAACAGTCACTATGATCATCTTCACAATTTGTCACAGCTGAGAAAGTTACTAACCATCTTTCCATGTGAAAGGAGATGATAGAGAAGAGTGCACAAGTTAAAGGGAAGCAACAGAATTGTTAGACTGCTTTTTACTACCCCAATGTGAAGTTCTCCCTAGTTATTGCCCAGAGGTCTGGAGAACAGAACAGAAAGTGAAACCAGGATCTGCCTCTGTAACACAGGCTTCCTCTCAAGCCCCTGTGCCGTCACCTGCCTCTGCAGAGAAATAAGGTGGGAAGCCACTGCTAGCACTGGTCACTCGTGTTTGCACAGGGACTTGCAGCTGACACAGCCTGCATCAGCATTCACCCCTCCAGAGGGATGGAGTCCAGAGGGATTTGCCAGATGCTTCCTCCTCAGAAATCACTACTCTTCTGAAGAAGTGAGTAGTGGCTTTGTAGCATGAATAAGTACTTAGCTGGAAGAAAATGGTGGCACGAAACAGATGATGCTTTACCCTCAGCCAATTGCTCATCACAGCTCTTGCAGAAGCCTGTGGGGCTTTGTATCCCCATGCTGCCTGACCAGAGTCTGGGGGAGCTTCTGCCTTATGACTGTGCAGGGACTGTGCACACCGATACCCTAAGACACAGCTGCTGGAGTCTTGGCTACGAGGTGTGCAGCAGTAAAAGGGCACTGTAGAACGTCCCCAAAGTAGAATCTCCCAAAGTAGAGGCTCCCTTTGGTGCTTCCAGAACTTGAGCCCCTGTACATTTTTGATCTTTTGGTTTCCACACCTGCTGCGGGTGGTGCCACCCTGCCCTGCTCCCCACCAGGAGGGCATTGTGCAGATTGGAGAGTAGATGCTGCCACTGCCAAGACGCTTGTGTCACTGTGAGAGGGAGGAGCATTGCTGGGGGATTTTTTTTTGTGGGGATGACTTCTTCCTCATACCCACTCCAGACCTTCTTCACTGTCCTGAAAGTTTCTTGCAGTAACTGAGAAGCATCGCCTGGCATTGAGGTGTATTGAAATTACATTTCTTTCACCTTCTGTAAAGGACTTCCTTCCACCACTATTAGTCAGAAGGAAGTAGGTTTTTTTACCCCTCACCACTTTCTCCATGGTTTATGATTTCTTCTGCAGTTCCTACACAGGAATGAGTGTTTGATCTGCTATCAACCTGCCTCCCACAGTTTAAGGTTTGTAGCTGGACAAAGATGATGCTTTGCATGCTTTTCCTAAGCACCCTCCAAAATGAGTCTGTCCTGTGAAGGGGAACTCTCAGGTGGAAGTAAGAGGCTGAGGCTGGACTGCCTGTCTGCAGTCCCTGCTGGAAGCTTTGGGACTTGCCCCAGGGGTGTGTGCACTGGGTCACAGGTTCTGCTTTCATCTTATACATCAGCCATGCTCTGAGCAGCTGTGCTGATGGGAAAGAGGGTATTCCCCAGCTGGGTGTAGACCTGCTAGGGGTGCTCTCTGGCTTCAGAGCTGGAAAACAGCTCCCTGGCAGAGAGGGAATGAAGGGGGTCATCTGGAGAAGCACCTGCATTTACTTTTCCAATATATTCAGGGGTTTGCTTGTGTTCAGGGGTTTGGGTTTTTTTCCTTTCTCTTTCAGGTGTTTGCTTTGCCTTGGGATTCAGACCATTATGGTAGTGCAAAGTTTAAATGAAAGGTTCCAGTTCCTATCTGACGTTTTTCAAACAAAAAGGTTAAATGGTTTATTTGTCCCTTTTATCTTTCCAAAATCCTGCAATATATTTTCACTATATATGTGTGTGTTTAGGAGAGAATACTTGTGATTTTGTGAGTGCAACATTTGTGGTGGATTCTGCTGCTCCCTGAAAAGGAACTTACATTTTGCTAACAATAGGAAGCAGTTGTACATGCTTTCTGGTTGTTTTCCCTGCCAGAAGGAGCATGCTTCTATAGAAATGAGTGAGAATTTTCCCACTGAAAATTACAAGGATGAGAAAAACAATGCAAAGCTGCCACACTAGGAGTCCTTAGTGATGTTGATCCTTTTGATGTAAAGCATCTCACTTTGCCCTTGTGAAGATCCTACTCCATAAAATCTCTTTTGGTGAGAGTGGTGAGTTCTGGATGTAGAATGATGACAAAAAGCACATTTCTTCTCTGTGGCTAAGCCTTTGAAATTGTTGGCCCAGAGAGATTATCATTAGAAATTCTATAGGACAGAGGGTATTAAAACCTGCAAGAGGGGAAGGCCACATGTAGCTGATGACTGTTTGCATTGTGTAGACATTTAAGTGTCTACAAGTGCATGAAGTGGGCTTTACAGAAGCAAAAAACATTGAAGGTTTGGCTGAAAGTGGGCATGGCACTCTGACATTCCAGAGATTTAGTATCTGTGATTTAACTTCCTCTACTCACCCAAGTCTAAAGTATAGAGTTACAGCTTTCTAATGCAACATGGAAGATCAGCTTTCATGATTTTAAAAAAATATATAAAAGTTATCCTTTTTTTTTCTTGCTGGTATTCTGGTAATGTGTGTTTCATAAAAAATTTGCATCTGCTAGAGGAAAAAATAGAATTTATAAAAGTTTATTTGTGAAGTCACTTGACTGGCAAAGGGCTAATAAGATAAATTCAGAGTCTGTGGAGGCTAATACTTCACTTTGCCCAGATATCTTGGTCTTTTAAATCCAAAGTTTCAAGCAAGGTTTTGCTGTGTGTTGTATATAAGGATAAGTACAGGAGACCTGATAGGACAGACTGTGCAAGATGTGTCAGCTGCAGCTTTGCTGTATTCATCTTCAGTGCCAAGCAACTCCAATTCTTCTTTGTCAAACAAACTTTTTATTCATCGAGGTGCAGTTGTTTGCCAGAGCTATTTGCAGTCATGTGTCCGAGGGTACAATTAATACATTGTAAAAGTTTGGGGTTTTTTTAATGGTGTATGCTGTGGAGATTTAATAGAGCCTCGCTGGCAGTGCTCTGAGAACCAGTGCAGGGTAAGGATTTGCCAGATCATAGCTGAGCACTTGAAATTCTTCAACCAGCAAGAAGGAAAAAGTGTGTGAGAGAGCCCGTGGGAACTGTATTTTGGTTCAGCAGCGTCCGCTAACATTGTCAAACTGCCTGTCTCAAACTGTTAAGGCTGATAAACTGCCAGTAATTATCATTTAGAAAATTAGCAGCTGCCAAAACCATCACACACATCGCATGTGTTGGTTGGACTGGTTTGAAATTACTTCACTTAAAAAAAAAAGAAAGAAAGAAAAATTCCTGAGCCTGCATCTGCTCCAAGAATAGCGTGGAGTTTTGACATATGACAGTTGGTGCTGGCAGAAGTTATTTTTGTTGTTCAGAGTAGGCTTGGGGGATACTTTCTTGGAGTGCGTCACTACTGCTATTTACTGTCCGGGTAACAGGACAATTGAGACCTCTGAATGTTCACAGCAAATCTAAATAAATAACTGAGGTATGTGGGATCTCCTTTCCCTTCCGTTCTCTTTCTTTCCTTGACTATGACACTGGACACGGAGAATTAAAAATACCGGTTGCCAGAAGGAAAACTTCCTTATTTTGCAGTTGATTTCCAGCCACTGCAAAGAAACTGAATCATCATGGAAGGGCTGAGCAGGGCAGAGCAAAAGCTTAAAGGCAGCTTTGGCTGCACACCACCATCACTTCATGTCCTCACAATCCTCCCAAACAGCCCATATGTAAAAAACATGGCTTGAGGCAGAGCAAGTTTTTCATTAATTTCCTCCCAAAGGAAGCTGAGTGCCACCATGACCAAGAGCTAAGGACGATATGGACACAACCGTATCACCCAGATATTGCTGTGGAGGAAGATGAGGGTGGTGAAATGACCATGTAGAAGCTTGCACAATGTTTTTCACACAGAGGTTTGTGATTTGGTCAGTCATCAATGAATAAGTTGGTGCAAAGTCTCTGAATCAGTGATCTGGAAGTCTGAAGGACCCAGAGTTGTTGGCACAACAAAATATCACTTGTTGTTGGCGCTTAAAATATCACTATTAGCTCACATTTTAGTGGGTGTACCTTTCTACTTCTGTTGAGTGTAATGATGTAAAAACTTTGTGTGCGTTCTGCTCTTCCCTCCAGGATGTGGTTCAAGACAGGACTTCTGGGGTGACACAGCCAACCTCTGAAGTTCCTGCTCACACCTGCTCTCCTGTGTTGCTCACCCATCACTGTTCCATAATTTAAACCAAAACGTTTTGGAGTGATTGATATTAAACCCCCGTGTCTCAAAGATTTGGTGATCAGTGCAATGTAACCAACAGGAAAATCAGCTGAACTGAGGTAAATGGAGAATTGCAGCAGAGCAGCCTCTGCATCCAAGGGATAGTGACAGTTCAGGGTCTATCTTCATCAGCACTTCTGATTTGTTTCGGAGGCACACCTTTTCAATAAGTGATGCCATGTGTCAGTTTAAACTCTTTGTGAAATGCAAAAGGAGAATTTTCTCTTTTCAAACAATATTTCTGGTACTGTGAAGCAAGTACTCAGGGAGTACCGAATGGGAATGGAAATGAAAGGAAAATGTGTTGCATTTCATTATTTCATCTGTGTGAACGCTTTACTGTGTCTAATTCTGTTAATCTAAAATTATAAACAAACTTAGCCTGATATAATCTAATTTTCATTATAGACACCAAATGCTATTATGTTCAGCAACAAATTGGCTTAAGATAATTCTGTCTTTACAAAATAAGATTGTAATCAACAGATTTATAATTTAATAAAGTCTCATGATATATGTATACCCTATAGCTTTTAGAGCTTTATTTTCAGTTCAGAGTTCCCATTAGTCTAATTTAAGATTATTGGTACAATAATTTGATTTAAGATATGCTTTTTTTATAAACCAACAAAGAGTGCCAGCATGAGATACTGAAAGGAAGCAGTGTGAGGGAACCATCTATGAGATGTTTTATTGCAGAGTTGTTGATGGATGACACTTAGTGACAAAAGTATGCAGTGAGAGCCGGTGTTCTCTCTAAAGTTTGCAAAGGGCAGGAGATAGTGAGGATATGTAGGGTCCCAACTGGGAAAGGTGAGGTTACTTTAGTCTGAAATAATGCTTTTGCCAAAATAAAAAAACTTTTTGTAGGTTAAAAATACTTTTTTCAATATTTTCTCTTTTCTGAGTCAGTCTAAACTGTAATCTCTGAACACCATGGTCTAGTTTATTGACCAGATAGCACTGATCTTGATGTATAAAAGCCCAACAACAGAACCCTTACTGACAGGGGTATAGAAATCAATTGCATCTTATTTATGTAAGTACTGAAAAGAAATTATGGATTTGTCTGTGTGTGCATGTTTTAGTTTCTGATTTATTAATCTACATTTTTGTACTTTGAAACAACAAATCTGATCCATTTTGCTTTTTTTTCCAAAACATTTTTTTTTAATTTAAATAGAATCATAGAATGGTTTGGGTTGGAAGGGACCTTAAAGGTCATTTAGTTCCAACCACTCTGTCAAGGGTAGGGACACCTTCCACAAGACCAGATTGCTCAGAGCCACATCCAACCTGACCTTCAACACTTCCAGGGATTTGGCATCCATAGCTTCTCTGGGCAACCTGTTCCACTGCCTCACCACCTCTGAGTAAAGAATTTCTTCTTTGTGTCTCATTTACACCTACTCGCACTTTAAAGCCATTCCCCTTTGTCCTATCACTACATTCCTTTGTAGAAAGTCCCTCTCCAGCTCTCTTGCAGCCCCCTTTTTTGGTACTTGGAGGTGCTTTAAGGTCTCCCTGGAGCCTTCTCTTCTCCAGGCTGAACAACCCCAGCTCTCTCAGCCTACGTAGATGGGAGAGGTGCTCCAGCCCCCTGATCATCTTCACGGCCTCCTCTGGACTCACTGCAGAAGGTCCACATCCTTCCCATGTCTGGGGCCCCAGAGCTGGATGCAGCATTCCAGGGGGGGTCTCACAAGAGCAGAGGGACAGAACCTCCTGCCTGACCTCGCTGCTTTGGATGCAGCCCAGGACAGAGTTGGCTCTCTGGGCTGCAAGCACACATTGCCAGGTCATGTTGAGCTTCTCCTCCACCAACACCCCCAGGTCCTTCTCCTCAGGGCTGCTCTCAGTCCCTTTTCCATCAGGCCTGTATTTGTGTTTGAGATTGCCCTGACCCTGATTGCGCTTGGCCTTGTAGGATGTCACAAAGTTTGCACAGTCCCACCTCTCAAACCTCCTAAGGTCCCTCTGGATGACACTCCTTCCCTCCAGCATGTCGACTGCCCCACACAACCTGGTGTCAGCAATCTTGCTGAGGGTGCAGTCATGTGCCTGCAGCTTCTTGTCTGAGCAAACTGGCAGAAATAATTAATTAAGCTTGCATAGTAAACAGACTGTGGATCTGGGTCATCTGTAACAAATAGGTGAGACTTCGTGTAATGATTTTGTTCATGTGATGAGGTGCGTATACAGGAATGTGAGTTTCTAGCTGGCTGGCTGTGTGTGATCAGAATTTAAGTATGTATACCTTTACCTCAGAAAGTATAAGAAATGTGAGGATATGTACATGTTGCTCTGGTTTGGGATGTTCTGAAGGGCTGGCTCGGGAGAGACCAGGTTCCCTCCCTCATGGTTTGTCCCCGTGCTCTTTCAAGGAACTGTAATCTTCCTTAGGTACACTTGGATTTATGCTGCTTTAAAGCCTGTAATTAAACATTCAGGGCTTGAGGAATGGGGGAAAGAGCAGTCCTGCTTGATCCTGTGTGTCCATGAGCAAGGACAGGCACACCTCGGAGCTGTGAGCACTAGGCCATGGCGCAGGGGGCTGGGGAAGGGTGCTGTGACTGCGCTGGGCTCAGGCCATCCATTCCCTTTTGTGCCACAGCACAGGAAGACCTTCTCTCCAGTGTAACTGGAGCCAGCAGGGTGCATGTCAGAGAGTAGCTTCCCTTTCCCCATGCCCCCCTTCACCCATGCTTTTAAAGAGAGGGTTTCTCTGGCTAAAAAGCTGCGTTTCACGAGGACAGGAACCAAGAGACAGTTCATTTCTATGGCGAGTTGCTATAAATAGCTTGCTCTGTTAACATAAATTCTTTCTGTGAATCCTACAAACAGGGTTTTATTCCAAGCCTACAAAATGCTTTGTATAGCCTTGTTACTCTGTACGTGCTGGTGCTGGTGCTTCCCCCCACAAAATGAGAGGTAAGCCTGACACTTGCAAGGCAACGCTGCAAGTTCTGTTAGATGGAGTAAAGGAGTCAGTCTTCCTAAACAGGCCTGTTACAGTTTTAATTTTTTACATCACTAATACCAAAAGGACCACTGGATTTTTTTAAGGCAACTAACGCAGGACTTGATGAAGTCCATGCACATTGGTTTTTGTTTATTCACCCAGGCTGCAGTGTTTTCTCCTGCTCTGCTCTCTACTAATGCTTGCAGCGAGTCTGGGTCAGAAGCTGTAGCTACTGCAAGCCTTGAAAGCTTTGCAGGGCTTTTAGGAAGTTTGTAATTGCTCCACTGTGAATCCTAGAGTGAGAAAGAACTTGCCTAGGAGGAAAATGTCTTCTCTTACTGCTCGTGCATTGAAAACTCTATGGACATAAATGGTCCCAGCTGTATGATAAGCATCTGTCACGCTGCACCTTTTTATTTTCTTCCTTTTACATAGTCCTGGTACTGGAAGCCCTCTCTTTGGGAGAAGATTTTAATTTTCCATTTAAATCCATTTCTGCATTTGACTATCTGATGCTCAGTCCACGTCCCTTTCCCCTCTTCACATGAAATGGAAGCCAATGAGCTGTTGAAATTTTCAGAGAGCTGAAAGATGTGACCCAGAGGTGTCTGTCCGGAAAAGGGAAGTGCTTGGTGTTCAGGCAGTTGATAAAACACACGTGTTTATGAGGATCCATGCTCTCTCTTACTTTCTGTCCTCTTTTAAATGCATCCATCTGCTTGTGGAGAGCACTGTTTTCACTCCCCATACGTGTGTATGACAAGGTCAAATGCGGATCTGTTTTTTGATGCCCTTCCATGCATGAGGTGCTTGAAAGTACTTGTAGCTCTCTGTTTGTGAGGGTGGGCTGGAAGTGCAGTAAGCACTGGATGGGCACATGTGTAGCATGGGGAGAGGAAGAAGACCAAATACACTGGTTGTTGTCCAAGGTGAAAACTGCAGTGTGTGGTGAGCAGAGCATCTTGACGTGCCAGGTAGCATTTCTGCACAGACTGTCCAGCTGCAGTGCCAATGGCTTTTTGGGACTGTTGTGGTCCCAAACTCTATGGACAATTTGTCATTTGATGCAAAAGTATATGTGAGGAAAAGGAACCTGATGTTTTTATCATGTACAGTTTAGAATATGAATTATCATTTGCAGTTTAAAATATGACTATTGATTAGCTGCTGATGATGGTGTTTACTGTTGAAATCTTCACAACTGGCCCTTGCAGCAGCTCCCACATTGTGCAAATGGTTTTTTGGAGGGGAAATTAATTAGCTGGCTTGCATATTCCAAAGAAAGAGGAATAAAACGTCTCGTCTCTTTGTTGCTCTCAGGCATGCATCCCTCTTTTTTCCATAGGATTGTTATGGATATGTACTTCCAGGAATTGTACCGTCAGCCTGTACCATTCATACATTTTGTGGAGTTCATAATCAAATGGTTCAGGGCTGAAAGTGGCACACGTGCTGCTCTGAATGCTCCTTCTCAGATGTCTCCTGCTGCTGGTAACCCACATTCTGCAGCTGGAGGCTGCGCTCCAGGCGCTGCATGAATGGGGCGTCTTGTGCTTCAGCGAGGCAGAGTGAACTTGATTCTAGGTCAAAATCAAACGTGACATTTCCTAAATGCATGAGTCCAAACTAGTTACAGCACTAAAAAGCAGAGCCTGTGAGTACTTTCTGTGTGTTATGTCTCCGTGATTTACAGTCTATTTTACTGGAGACGGGAGGGACATTGAATGTGGGTTTATTATTCTGGTTATACCTGCAAAACTGAGAGTAGGAAGAAAACAAACCAGTGTCACCTCATCACATAGGGGTGCAAAAGACTTACCCTTACAGTACCAAAAAGCCACTTCTGTTGTTCCAGGGTGAGGGTATCCTGTTTACAAACAGTGGCCTAGATATTACCTGCCAGCACAGCTCCTTAAATCCACAGCCTGCTTCTCCCTGCTGCACTGTTCTTCCCCACAGCCCTCACAGGCACAGCGAGAGCAGGCAGTGACCCAGATGCGCTGCTCTGAAAGTGCCATTTGTTTCCAGCACTCAGCATGCTGGCAGATTTGACACATGGCTACACACACATCCATCACTGGACCAAAATACGCCTCTCCCGTGCTGTAACGGGTGTTGTATCAGATAAGCCACTGCTGACAGAGCCAGTAGCTGTTCACACATCCTCTGAGGTGTGTGGCAGTGTGGGTGCATGGGACACCTGCCCTCCGAATGTGGAAGGATTTGTTGAGCTGCATCATGCAGTCCTGGTGCTAATTTTTTTTTTTCACTGCTTAAACTTTCCAGGGGGTTAGCAGGCAAGAATTTTGCTACTACATGCTTTGTTGCCAATGCTACAAAAAAAGAAAAAGGAGAAAGGCCTTTTTCTACTTCTGTTTTTTGTCAGGGAGTACAGAGCTGTGTTCTTTCTCTTCTCCTATTCTGCCTACAGATTTATCTCTGATTCCTTTGCATACAGAGCTATTACATGTATATATGCAAATGTGTGTTTATATAAATATGTATTTACACAAACACACACACACACACACACACACATATATATATATACAATCACCAGATTCATAGATACGTAGATATATAAGGTTGTTAAGTCTGGAACATAAAACTAGTTCTCTCTCCCCTCATCCAAGATATAACCTCTTCTTTGTGGATACCAAGCCATCAAAACTCATTCAGCATAACTAAACAGATATCCATTGATACCTCCTTTCCTCCCTCCACCTGCAGGTCTCCCCATTATCTGCTGTTTCCATGGACAACATCCGTGTCCCTCAGCCAGGCCAAAATCTGTCCATCTCTTAGTTCTCTGTGTCTTTGCTCTGACATCAGCAGATTCTTCTTGCATACAGTGTCTTTACAAATGCCCTGTGCTATCCACCCCACACAGCTGAAATTCACATCTAAGTACTCATTTGTTGTCTTGAATTTGCAAGAAAATGCAATATCATTTTCTATGGCACCTTCAGATTGTAATTCCATCTGTCCAGAATGTCTCCACTAAAGAAATTTGTCCCATTTCCTCATTTTTAGCAGTGTAACCTTCCCTACGCACTCCTCTACTGATTTCATCATTCAGCACAAGATGCCTATCTTTATCACCAAAGACCCTCCCTTCCTCTCTATTCCCATCTGTCAGCCAGCTCCAAGAGGGCATCTTTCTCCTCCAGCCTCCTGTGATGCCTGTCTCCTCCAGTGCACGAATTGCTTTCTGACATGTCGTTACAGATTTTCTGCTGACCTAACCCACCCAGTTAATATCAGCAGGACTACTTTCTTCTTGTCCTTTTGGTCTCTCCTTTAAAATGTTCTCTTTTTGTCTGCGATGCAGGCAATGCAGAGCAGCTCACCACCCATTTTCAGCTTTCAGAGTGCAGCACTTGCACAAGTAGTAAGCACTCACTGTAATTTTAGACCTCATTGAGATTAAGGCCTTAAGCAGCATCTCCTGTCACTGCAGACTTTTAAAAATAGGCTCAACATGCACGGTAATAGCAGCATTGTAACCATGGCAATGGAAGGAAGGCAGGGTTTGCAGACAGGGATCTTACCAGACCAACTGGCGTGTCTGAGGCTGGACCAGGGTGACACAAGGGAGAGGTTTCAGGCTCAGGAAGGGCTTTGAGCCTCAAAGCACATCTCTTTCTCCCCAGCCAGGTCAGGTGGCCTAATAAAAAGAATAACATAAGTATAGTTGTTCCTGCCTTGAGCAGGGAAGCCACCTGGATGGTCATTTAAGGTCCCTTTTACTCCTGTAGCTCTGTTTTAATAGGCAGAGCTGACTTCTCCTTGTCCGTGTGCCGTGGGTTTGAGCGTATGCCGATCTTCTGCTGACACCAGCAGAAGGCCTCTGAATATCAAGAAACCAGAATATCCTCATTAAGGATCTTCTTGGAGGATACGAGAGTAATATATTGCTCTTTGAGTGGAGGCTGGCTTTGTGCAGCAATAAAGCATGAATATTAAACAGGAAGTCAATGACACTTCTGAAACATGTCTGAGACAGAAATCCAGATGCTGTATGGGGATATAGGCCCTTAAGCCTTATGTCTATGCTACTCTTTTTTTTTCTTCTTTTTTTTTAAAGCTGCTTCTGCATAATTGGTGGTGTAAGAGGGGGGCAGAGCAAGAGAAAAACCAGATCTTTTAGCCTGGTTTCCTGAGGAAGTGGGGGTTAGGCTGTTAACTCAGTATGTTAGTACACCAGTCCTCCTCTTTGTAAGTTTGCAGGCTGTCTCCAGCCAGGGAGGAGCCTTCAGGGGCAGCATTTGCCTTCCCTGCCCTTTCTCCAGGGCATTAGCTGCTGCAGGGACATGGGCTGGGCAGTAGGAGCAGGGAGCTGCAGACACCCCTGGAGCAGCTGAGCAGTGGCTGCAGCAGGGCTTGTGCAGCAAGTGTGGCTGGGTACCAGGCATCTGGGGCTGTGGGAGAGCCAAGAGCACCAGGATGCAATGTGGGAAGGACTCTCATTATAAAGTTAGCATCACAACTCCAGATAAGCTGGAAATTCACTTTCATTAGTTCCACTGATCAGGCGTTTGCTTAGTCTTGGAGAGCAGAAGACAAAAAAAAGAAAAAAAAAAAGTAGGGAGGTTGTACTGAATAGTAATGACATTTTAAATCCTTAGAATATATCAGCAAAATGAATTCTTTTGTGTGGCTTCTGCGCTGCAAAGAGGTTTATATTAATGTAGCACAATCCTGGAATTACATGAACCTTGTATTTTTTCTGGTTCATACTGGGACACTTCCTTTCTGAGGGAAAACCTGTTGTCTTTAAGGGCAGTGTGAAAGAATAGACTTGATCTAGAGCTTGAGGCTGAAGCATTACATCAGTGCAAAATCTTTTCATTCATAGTTCTAGTGTGTTGTCCTGAGAATTTAATTTCCTGTTTGCACTATGGGAGAGTCTTTTTTGGAAGCCACTAAAGAGCAGGAGTAGTGTTTAAGGTGTTTCTTGAAGGTAAACTGTCAAAATACAGTCAATTTTGTGGTTGGTCCTTTTATTATTTATGTATTTATTCATGTTATTACCTGAATATAGAAACCAGCAACATAAAATATCATCATTAAAGTAAGTAAATAAATAATCAGTGAAGTAGCATGAGGGACAGCCCTCTTTATTTTTATTTTTTTTTCCACCTATCCCCATCCTCAGCCCATTGGTGAGTTTTCCTAGGTTTTGCAATGCTTCTCAGATTTCAAGGTTATATTCTCTTCCGTTTTGTCTTATGTGGCAATGAAGGACCTTATTTATTTTCTTTACTTGTCTCACTATTAAAAAAAATAAACCAGAAAGTCAAGTTTTTTGTTCTTCTATTTCCAGTACTCTTGTTTATTTCGAAACTTCCAGAAAGAGATAAGAACAGCTTAACAAAAACGCTCTCCAGAGTAATCCCTTAAAGAGCAGCAAACAAACACTGCAGATTGGTCCTAAAGGCTGTGCTTCCTTTCTGGGGAGGGAGAGAGGTGGGGAGAGAGGATGTTTTCTTTTTAGCTGTGCTCTAATCATCTGATCTGGGATTTGATAAGCTCCACAAGTCTGAAACCGCTGCCTCCTCCTGTCTTCCCCCTTCCTGCCTCTCAGAAGATTAAAGTGAACATGGCAAAAAGGAAATAGTTTATTTTCAGCTTGTTGTAGTTAATAATTAGTTTACAGTGCAGCATTCTCATTGTTTGTATTCTAATCGTGTTGCTATATTCTTTTCTTACACTGTTTACTTTTCACGTCACGGGCCTTCTTTGATACAGAAATAGGTTTACAAATAGTCCATTCTTGCAGAATTTCAGCCTCTTTTCTACATTTTTGTATTGCACATCAGGAAGTGTGACACATGTAGGTGGAGTATCTTTTGCAAAGGCTCACCTTGCCTGCCCCTCCATGCTTTTCACTCTCTGACAATTTGGAATTACAGCAGTTGTGAAACCACAATAGGAAGCGATCAAGCTATTAAAGTATTACATGTCCAAGATATAAGTATTATTTGGCTCATTTAAAATTAGCTAAATCTGTGTATTGACTGAACTACAAGAAGACCTTGGTAAACACCCGCAATTTGTCCTAAGAGATACTTGTGCTGAATTCTTTTAACCTTTAAAGCCTTGAAGTAAATTTGCCAAGGACTTTGAGTCTGTGTGTTCCCATGTGTGTATTTTTAATGATTTCTTCCATAATGGGAATGGCTGACATTATGGGTACTGTAATATTGCAACACTAGCATACATATTCTATATATATTCTCTGTGTATGTGTTTGTTGTATGTCATGGAGAAAATGCCCTTAATTAAAACCATGCACACTGATCAAAGTACAAAAATATTTATCATAAAACTAAGATTCCCTCTTAAGGGGAAATTTGTTTATAATAACAATTGCTTATAAAAGCAATTTTTTATATACAAAAAAACTACATTTGCATGTAATTGCACTTCTAAATGGCCTATACTGCTTCTGCAGAAGGTTTATAAATACACTGTTTAGCCAGTTTCTGCTAAAGGTCCTTCTGGGTCAATCCTGTGTCTTTAGAAGGAGGCATTTTCTTCTTTGAGACAAAGTGGAAAATCAATTATTAAAACAAAAGCTTCTGAAACCTTGCATTATGCATGGGGGTTTTTTCCCCCTGCTGTATTTTTTAACTTTCATAGTGATGTGAGTACTTATTTCTGGCCACAGAAGTGTTTCACTGATGCCACTGGGATACTGGGCAGGTAAGGATGAACAGGATGAGGGTGTGGGAGAGAGATGCAGCACTGGCTCTAGCCACTATGTCCCTGCATCACTGTCTGCCTGTGCCTTCCCTCAGCTCCAATGATGCCCAGCAGCATTTCTAGGAGCCAGCTCAGAGGGATAGAGAGTTCAGTCTATTTTTAGAACTATGGTCTCCATTCATTTATTTTTTAAAAAATTGTTTGGGGCATAGTACTTCTCATTTTTCTGCAAAGAAAAATGCAAGTGCTCTTCCCGTAATTAATGAAGTATTTTTTTCTACTATTTTGAGAACTGAAGTGTGCTGCTGCAGTCACATGCCCCTCATATGTAACACTCTCAGTCTGAGTGCCTGTTCAGTATTGAGCTTGCTAATAGCTTCCCCTATGGATTGCTCAGCCCCCGTGGCTGCCCACGGCCTCCTGACCCAGGGACGGGAGTTCCAGGGGGAGGCTGAGCTGTCACAGCATGTGCTGCCTTTCAGCTCACACAGAGCTGCACACTTGCTTCTCTCCCCAGCAGTGCAGATGACCAGAGGTGCCACAGGGTTTGGGTTCTTCTCACAACACTTTCAAAGGGCAGGATTTATGAATGGGCCGTGAGTGCCATTGCCTTTCTGTCGCCAGTGGCTTCACTGTGCCATTCTCCACTTGCTCACCCTAACCACTGGCTGTCCCACTGAGGGTTTCTTAAAGCTGTTGGCATCTTTTGATTCTTTGCATCTGCCTCTGCTGGGTCTCTGTACACACCCCCACACTCTCTGCCAGTACTGGAGTTTTCCATGCAGGAGTTGATGCTTGGATGGTGCTGTATTTCTAGATCCCAGCTTTATGCTGCTTTCAGCTCTGTCTTGTTACAAAGCCAAGCTGATGCTTGGGAAAGGAGAAAGTTGTGAATGAAGATTTTGTTTAGTTTGTCCAGCTTGAAAGCAAAGAAAGGGGAAAGGTACTGGTATCACTGATACTGAGCTGGCCTTATCGAGGGGCTTGGACTGCCTGGGTGAGGGGCACAGCCCAGGGTGGAGAGCAAGCAGCTTTGGCAGGGCTGGGAGCCACAGAACGTGGGCAACAGCTGACAGCAGCTCGTCTGCTAAAGGTAAGTCAATATAGCAGCTCAGTTTTTAATCTTTAGCACAGTTTGTGGGTTTCTTTCCCTTCATAGCTCCATTTTATTAAATCAGAAAAAGTTCAAGCAAAGCCTCTGTGTTTTCCTGGTGTTTTCCTCCCACGTTTCCTGTTTCTTCAGACTTGTTGCCACTGCAGTGGTGACTTTGCATCTGAGTTCCTTCTGCTCCAAATGGAAAGGGCAGACGTGTTTTTAGACAGGAACAAGTTTAATGGTGCAGACAAACATTCTTGTTTTGAAACTACTAAACTACTTTTGGACTCCTTTGACAGAGGGACCTAGTTATGCTTATTTACATCCTGCATGTGCGGAAGCTTTCCAGTAACTGTTTTAGAAATCCAGTGACTTTGACATGAAAAAATGCAGAGTGCCTCTCCCATAGCCAGCGTCCTCTTTCCAAGTTTTGACACTATTGCATGGGAGGATAAACCACTAGAATATTGTTGTGTTAGTATAAGTCTTCTAATGGTGTTGGTGGTTGGTGTTTTTTTCCGTTTGCTGTTGTCCAGGGTTGTGTCTGGACTTGTTGCAAGAGCAGATTTTGTTGGGAGCTCTCTCTTTCTGCCCTCAGCTCTCTCCCTGCAAGCCCGTTGATGACTGGGCTTTTTCATATCATGTGCCAGCTATCTGGGACCTCACTTAGAAAAGAGGTAGTTTCAGGCTAACAGGGAGGCTTTTGTCTCTGTGTAAGAACAAGCCTATAAGCTTCCCTTAAACTTTAAATGTTTTATTGTTGGAAAGCTGTCAGATGTTCACAGGATAAGGGCTCTTTATATGTAATCTGGCATTGCACAGTAAAGGATTACTTAATGTAAGTTAAGATGTGCGGTTCCTTTATAAACTGGCTATGTAAATTCAACATGTAGGATATTGTTTTTCTCCCTCTGTTCAATGTTGCTTCTAGAAGGGGTTTCTTGGTTTTGGTCAGTTGGAGGTTTTTTGGTTACTTGGTTTTTTGGTTTTAGTAGGGTTACAAATCTTAAGTGGTGGGAATAGGTGGAAAATGCTGCATGCACCCAATTAAAAACAGTACATGTGTGCTTCCATAGATTTGTTCAAACAGCAGTGTCAGCAGAGTCCTGGGTGACAGAATCCTCAACCACTCTGTAAAGGGTAACTTGAGATTGTTAGAGCAGAGTCCTGGTAACCTACTACTGAAAAAAACTTTCTGGACCAATTCATGGTCCCAAATCTGTGTGGTGTGATGCAGTGTAACATAAGCATGACTGATATTGAAACAGATAAAAAAGGCAGGCTATCACTCTGAAGAGACTAACCAACACTTTCTTTTCAAAGTGGATCCAGCTCATTTACTGGTTACACATCCTGATCCAGATATGTTTCTTTCTAAACTGTTCAGCATGAAAAACTTAATCTTCCTAGTTTTTGCCAAGTAAAATAGCAGCCCAAACACCAGGAATGCCTGCTTCTACTTGAGGTTTGCAAAAACAGCAGCAGAAGCATGTTGCTAATAGAAAACTGACAGATGTTCATAATTATGTAGATTTTCTTCTGTGTTTGAGTACCATAAACTCAATTGCATCTCCTGGCATTTGAAAAGTATGTAAGACCACTTATGACTTCAACCAGCCACTTCCTCCAGCTGGGTGAAACTCGTATGAACTGCAACATGTACCAGAGCAGCACCCTCTGTGTGGCTGTTTTTATGCCTTCAGTCATGTTATTATCTGTTTTCAATGGTGAATAAATTGTCACTGAACAGTTTTTGCTTCAGTGAACAATCAGGAGTTTTGTGGGTTCACGTCTAGGATTATTCACAATGCATTTGATTCAAAGACCCTTGAAGTTGGTGAGTGCTGATGGATTGGGAGTGCAGGATTGAGAAAGAAGTACTTACCATGTCTGCTTTCAGTGATTTCTCTTTTGTCAGTAGTAATAAACTTAATTCTGATCCCAGTATGAACTGACAAAAACACATCTGAAAGCTGATGAGGAAAAATAGAGGTTGTGTCATGAAGCAGACAGAGTCATGAAGCCGAACACACAAATGATGTCTAGTTACTCTGCTTGCCACTTTGTTTCACAAAATACTTCTTTACAGAAAGAAACTTTTCCACAAGGCTGCACAACTACACTGCTGATATATATGTAACACTAGGAGAGGGATGTATGGGTTTTTGGTAAAAGGTGCAGTTTGTCGTGCTGCCTACAGGAAAAGGCTGTTCCTGGCAGATAATAACTCTGATTATCCCCAGAAGTGCTTTGCTTTTCTTTAATGTTTCAAATCACGTCACTCTGAGATTCAGCACAACTTTTCGTGTCCATTGGTGTGCAAAGGATTTTCTGTATCTTACTATGGAGGAGGAGATGCTTGAGCAGCTTTCCTTCGGATACTGGTTGGACAAACTGTTTGTTTCCTCTTCTATTTGTTATAGTCATTGTAAAAGAAGCCTATATTGGTGTTCCTTGAGGCCTGTGTTAGTTTATTTTGTATTTCCTATGCTGTACTCTCCAAAGTGAGCAGAGCTTTTCTGAAAAGTGCTCATCAAAATTTGCAGATATGTATAATGATCCAAAGCCTTCAAGAAAAAGGAATATTTCCCCTACATTCTTGGGGAGAACAAAAATCGTTAAGACTGAAATTGAGCTCTGTATGGGCCCCCAGACTGGACACAAAGAAAGAGTGAATAATCTTCGGTTTGCTCTGCATGCTGTGTCCCGCCCTCACCCTCAACTATGCAGCAAAACATTTCCCTTCCCTTCTCCCTCCCTGTTCCACCTCCAAGCCTCTCTTCTCCTTTGTAGCCTAAGAGATAGAGCACATTTTTCACCATCACCAAAAATAAAGCAAAAAGCTTCCCCAAGGTTTCTATCTGCCATCCCTACAGTTCTGAAGATCTTGCAGGGCTAGAGATGTGGCAAATTGTGTGGCTGCCTCAGATTTAACCAGACACCCCTTTCCCTAGCCCTCTTGCTAGTTTTTGTCATACATGGTCTCAGTGGAAGGCTTGGACTAGACTCCTTTGGCATGTATTAAAGCAGCAGCCTGCATTCCCTTGCTGTAACGTGGGAATGTTACATGTTACAAGTGGAGCTGTACTCTTGGTGCATCTTTTCCATCTTTTCCTCCCTTTTACCCTAGAGTCAGCACAGGCCTTTTTCTTTTTTATTTCTTCCTCTGTCATTTTATTTTATTTTATTTTATTTTATTTTATTTTATTTTATTTTACTCAGTCACTCTTCAGACAAACTTTTCTGAAGAATTTTCCCAGTTTGGTTTAATCCTGGTTGCTGCACAGGCATTTGTGCTGGGGTGAGGGAGGAAGAGAGAGGGGAAGGGAGCACTGCCAAGGCTGCATCCAGAAGCTCTACACCAGTGCTGGGGGGAGTTCAGCCCCTTTTGGCAATGGTGCCAGCCCTTGTCTTTCAAGTATTCCTGGGACCGGCAGCATGAAGCACAGAGTTTCCTTATTTGTCACCCCTCTGAGGAAATTTTTTCATCAGTCTCATGGTGTAGAAGAAAATAATGAGCTAATCCAAAGTTGAGGTGCCACTGGATTGTTTTGGACCTGGCTCATTTCTTAAGCTTCTAACTTTTCTGCATGCAGATTTTATCCAATTAGTTCGGAGGCAGAAGTAGAGTTTCTTGACTTGATGTTTTCTTTCCAGGCCAAATGCCTGGAAGCTAGGGAGGGAAATAGATGGCACTGGAATAATAACCACCTTCCCTGAGTTTGAGCAAAGCACTTAAGACCCACTTTTTTTTTCAGTGTTTTCATAAACTCTGCCAAGCTGTACAAAAGGTGATGGGAGAGGAGGGGGTGTTAATTTTTTTTCTTTATTCCTTGATATACCCACTCTTTTTCTCAACTGCTAAACAAAGAAAGCAGAGAAGATGCTTACGTTTTTACTTTTCTGTTAGAAAATATCTGTTCCTAAAATCTCTCACAACAGCCTCCTCTGATTTGTAATGATGCCTTTTTTTCTTTTCTCCCCACCCTGATCCCTGCACTCAAATGAAGTCTGAGCTTTATAATATCAAATTGCTAATCGGGACTTAGAGCAATGTGATTCAGTTTCCATGTTTTAGAGGAATATTTGTTTGGTTATTCCTTAATTGAAATTTTAATTTCATAACTGCTTTTTATGTAATGATGATCAGTAAAAATAATTTGATTTAAGAAGCCATTCCCCTTTTGTTTCCTGTTTATGCCTACAGCATCTTTCAGGAGAGGCACTGGCACAAGAGTTGCTGTTTCTGCAGCTGAGGCAGGTTTTCATGATCAGTAGTGCAGGGCTCCAAGTCATCTGTGTGTAGCTGTGAAGTTACTCATCCAGCAGTAATTTCACAGATACCTCTCTGGTGAAAAGTTCAGCCATGTACTTGGGGGAGAATGGGACTTAGAAGCAGTTCAAATTTAGCCTGGCTTCACTGGTGTGGACACCTGGGCACTGAAAGTTATGTTCTTCTCCATTTACTGCACTGTTACCACTCCCAATGCTGAGCACCAGCAGAATCCTTGCCTCTTCCATCTTCTAGGAGTTTACGAACTAAATGTTTTAACATCATTGTTAGTCTGTGCTCCATGAGTTATTCTTTCAAAGATTTCGCCTTAAGGGAAAATAAAGCTTAGCTGTCATTTGAAATTTACTCAGGGTCGGCAAAATGATGGCATTTGTCACTTTTGCTCTCCGTCATCTTCAAACGAGCCCTAGTGTGTGTCAAGCTGGATATTGTGTTGGCTTCCTTCTTCTCCCTCTTTGTTCTCCTAGAGAATGCCAAGTAATTAATACAGTCTAAAAATGAAGTGTGGCACAACCCCTTTTTTCCCTTTCTGTACTTTTCAGACAAGGAGGCTGTCATGAACCTACGTGCATCCAATTCCAAAGCCAGTTTGTTAAAACAAAATGACTTAGAGATACTGGGTTGACCAGTTTTTTTAGGGTTGGATCTAAAATAATTGGCACACTTGCTGTGTGCTGCTGTGCATTTCTTGTTGTTGACCTTGTCTCCCTGAAGTCTGAATAGCCATCATGTCAGTGACAGTGATGTGTCTGAGCAGTCTGAGGGAGTCCTACAATTATTTTAATATTTTGCATAATACTAGTGGAATTCAGTAATTAGTTGTGAAGGTTCAGATCCAATTACCTCCTTCCCTAAACCAGGAAAAATTGTGGAATTTGGTGATGTGTTAGTAGAGAGAGAAAAAAGTGTAACATAATTTGTGGTGTTCCAGTCACTCATTATTTTTCTCCTTTTCTGTCTTATTTTACAGGGCATGTTTTTGAGCCATTTGTGAGGAAATGTGGTGAAAGTAAACTTGCTCTGTTCGGGGGGGAAATTTTGGTAAGTGGTGCTGTCTTGATCAATTTTGGTTTTCAATAAGAATTTCATAAAGGTTGTTTTAGCTTTTTTCAGTTTTAATTTTTTTTATTTGTTTTTTTAGCTCTGGAAAATACAGAATTATAGTTGATTATATGTGGTCTTTCTCTGGTATGGAGACTCACAGTATGAGAAGCATTGACAGAGAACAGCATGCTGGGCCTCAGGGCAAGGAATGTGTTTTCATTTGCTCCAGTGGCATCTGCTTATTGTGTTTGTAGCTGTTCCATTCTGCTGAAGAGTGGTTGAGCTGAAACCTGGAGTAGAAGAAATAAAAAGGCCTAATTAAAAAACAAGGGCTATGAAAAAAGCATGCTAGCTGTATAAAAGATCAGGAGCAAAGGTAATGCAGAGGGAGTATGTATTTCCCAAGGTGGTGGGGGTGTCCAGTCCCTCTACAATCCTTCCATTTCTTCCCAAATGTCTGACTGACACCCTTGCCATGTGGAGCTGGGATGGTTTGGTTATGTCTGAGAGATAAGGAGATGGTTAATGTGTGCTGTACCAGTTTTCCTGTTGCTCCTTTCCATACCAGATGACAAGCTTTGCTGCTTGTCTGACTGTACTGTATGCAACACTTCCAGAGGCATCAGCCTCCAACATACTTCTCTGGTCAGCAGTGCTCTGGAAATATGGCACATCGTGTGTCTGTGTTGCTGAGCTGCACCGCTCTGAAGTAGAAGGAGACAGAGAAGAGAGGAGGTAATTAGTGACATGTCCCAACTAGAGGGAAGTGATTCAGAGAAAGCTCTTCAAACCTGCAGAAAATAAAGGCAGCAGATCTGGAGCAGTTAGTGGGTTTATCTTGCTTTTCCCTCTCGGAGACCATCAGTATACACAGTTCTGGATAGTAGCAATCAATCACCCTTGGGAAAAGAAACATGTCAGCAGAAGACTGCATCCCTGCTTTCCCTTGCCCAAGCAGGGTATTGGGCTGGTGCTCTTTCTCCAGGCAGAATGTGCAGATTGCAGACGAAAACTGGCTTATTTTCCACTGGCAGAAGACTTAAGAGTCAGATGGCCTGCAGGGTAGAAAACTGAAAATTAAAGACTGGCTCTGTGAGAACACTTGTTCTTTTACACCATTAAAAAACCCCTAGATGTTGTTACATCATCTAGAAAGATCCGGATTAGCTAGCAGATGTTTAAATGTAGATCACTTACCCTTCTACAGAACATTTACTCTTAGAGACAGGAAAAGATAGGGTAGTCAAGCCCAGAATTTCACAAAGAAGCTGGCCAAACACATGAAAAGTCCTGCCCAATTTGACCTGGGTAAACCCTGCCACCGTTCATTCTTTTAAATTATTTTTTCTCTTTGGATCAGCTTTTCTGACAATTGTGCATGTTATAAGTTTGCATCTATATCCGTATAAGAAATACAAGCAACAATTTGGTTGTAGGGTCACAGATGAGCCACAGGTCAGAGCATGAGTTCATTAGTCCATGAGATTTTGTGGTGACTTCCACAAAACTTCGTGACTTTGCTACAAAAGAGGGCAGGATCTATATCTAGTTTCCTTTTTGGTGGTAGTACTGATACTTTAATCCTAAAAGTTGACCAGTGTCCTCACAGACTGAACTTTGTGTGAGGAATGACAAAGTTCACAGGTGAAAGAGGAGAACTATCTGGAAATAGTGATGCTGTGTAACACCATTCAAAGATGCTTCAGCTGAGGCCAGCCTGGTCTGTGTGGCTCACCTTAATAAGAGAGCACAGTTCAAGAGCAGCAAGGGGAAAGTGACAGAAGCATGATTCTTAGAATCATGGAATAATCCTGGTTGGAAAAAACTGCCACGAAACTGCCAAGAAACTTGTACAAACTTCTGGTCTTGTCCAAACCCCCACTTGAAACAGGTCCTATTAGGTCAGGTTGCTCAGGGCCTTGATTTTCAAAATTCAGCTGGCTGGAAACTTTACAGCCCTTCTGGGTATCTGTTATGTTTGACCATCCTCAGAGGGAAAAAAGTGCTTTCTTCTTGCTTCTTGCTGTTGTTCGCTGTCCGTCAGTGGGAACTCTGCATCTTCTCTGCCTGTGAGAAGGAAGTCTTGAAGAAGATCTCAAAATCAGGAAAGTTGCTTCATGTGGCTCCATGGAAATTGGTGTCATGCAGATGCAATAAACTTGCTAGTGGGGAAAAAAGCAAACGACAATCTGGTTCACAGAGGTTCTACTTGGGCAATGTTTCTCAACCTATAGCTGACGTTCAGGCTCAAAGAGCATGGCTGCTTGACTTGGTTGAATTTTGAAATGTGGAAGAGGATTAGCTGACAAACTGAAAACTGCCTGCTTTTCTCACTTGCTTATAGTGATCCAAGTCAATGAAAAGAGGAACTTCTCACTGCTGGGTTGTAAACAGCCTGGAATTTTTTCAAGCCGGTCTGGAGCTGGGTTTGTTCTCCAGGATTTTGCTCTGAAATTTGTTTTCCTGCAGCGATTAAAGTACATAAACTGAGTGCAAATTTTCTTTGTTTTCACAGCTGTTCTTTTCACGCTTCCCACTTCAAACTGTTCGCAACATCTTATTTTGAAGTAGAATAATCAGGGACGTTGATTTTCTCATATGTGAGGATCTCTGAAATATCTCTGACCCTACTATATGTTTGCCTATGGCATTACAAATTCCCAGAGAGTTTAAAAATAATTGCAGGAAATGTAATGACAAGGAAACAGTTTTGCCCAGCCTCTGTCCCTAACCTACTGAATCCAAGAAGTACTGGACATCAAGAGGACGTTTTGAATTTATCTTGACATAGCTCAGAGGCTCAGCAGTTATTTGTTCATCTTGTATCAAAGTCCTAGAAAAGGTCATGCAGCCTCTAGATCAAAAACTCATAATGGATTTAAGAGCTGATTAGAGACATATACTTGAGTGCTGGGAGGGGAATCTTGGCTGAATTTAAAACTCCCTCAGCTAAGCTGATGACAGTGTGAGAAGACCCTTCATTTGATGAGATTTCTGTGAAGCATCCTTGTGGATGCCAGAGCAGATATTCGTGTGGCACTGTAGGCTGACCGTGGCATGTCACGGAACGGCCACCCTTCCACATCACAAGGACTCACAAGAAGCCTGACTGATGTAGGACAGAAAACCTTGGGGTGATCTCTGTTGTATATTTTCTCACAGTCACACTGCTCTTTGCCAGTCCACACTACCCTTGAAACTCTTGCCTTTCATAACACTTCTTGTATTTCTAAGCATGACTTACACTGTACAGTCTGGGGTTCTGTCCCTGTCCCAGCAGCTGGTTACAGCCGTCAAGATCAGGGCAGGATAAAGCTGTGAGGTGAATTGAGGGACTGCTGTACCATAAACCTGACCTGCGTCTTTCTGTACCACATGTGCAACTGAGCATTCGTCCATTTCCTTCCATTTCTGGGAAGATTTCCTCTTCCCAGAAAAGCTGTGAATGATTCAAACACAGGCCTTGGTGTTGAATGTATATGTCAGAGCATGGGAGTCCGTGGCTCTTTTCCCTCCAAATTTAGACAGGAATACCTTCCCAAGTTGAGGGTTTTTTGATGTTTCACCTGAAATCTGAGATGCTTTGCTTCTATTTGCACACTTCTCCGTAGACTAGAAGCAACTGCACATCTTAAACAATGGATTCAGTTATTAAATCAGTAGCTCAGATATATCAAGGGAAATTTGGATTTGTGCTAATACACTCATCTGCTATTTTGGGGGTTTTTTTCCCCCTAATATAGCAGTCAGGTTTTTCTCTTCTTATTTTAAACACAAGGGAAAAAAAGTAGCTAGTAATGGCTGCTTTGATTTTAAGAAATGACATAAAACTAAATTTCCAGTATTTTTACTCATAGTAAATTTGTTTGCCTTTAGAAAGGCTGTGATAGCTTGTGAATTCCTGGGTGTCCAGTTTGTATGGTACAATTATTTATATCCCTGATGTCTACCAAAAATGCTATTGCATTTCTCTTGGTAGTTCTTCACACCTGTCAGGTGTCTGACAGAAGAAGATAATACATAGAGCATCTATGTATTATCTGTGCTCTCACTACAAAAATAAGCTGCTGGGACTTTTTCTTTATTACCTGTATTCTGCCATACCCACAAGAGGATTTGCTTGAGTCATTAGCTGCTCTCTGTAATTACGGCTGACCTGGTGCATTTTGGTCCTATTTCTAGCAGCTTTTAGCTTTCTGAAGTCATTCATTTGGGCACTGATGTGCCTCAGTGGTGTACTTCTGTTGCTTTTCTTCATTATCTCTTCCTTTGGGCTGAAGATTATTTTTCTCCTTAGGAAGGAAAGTGTGGGAAACACTTGAACATTTTGATGTATTTGAGGCTTACCAAAATTTGCTATGCTATGATAGTAATTCCTTCAGTTTTAGTCTGTTTCTTTTCTTCCAGTCTAATCCATTCAGAAGATGTGAATGTTGATGCTGCTGGGTGTAGTAAATGTTAAATCTGGTCCTTAAGATTTCTGAGGAATGTGGTTTGTCCCCTGTCCAGAGCTGCATGTGTCCAGTCCCAATCAGATTGGATTTAGTCTGCTCTCTCTGAAGCATTGTTATACTTGTGCTCAGTTTATTAAATCAGATAACCCTACACAGCAAGGTTACGTTCCAGTCTCCTGCAGAAGAGATGTTTGTGTCTCAGACTCTGTAATTTTCCTACATTTCACTGCTAATTCATTTAATATAGTTTTTTGTTCCTTCTTCCCCCCCCCCCTCCCCACACCCCCTCCCCCCACAAAGTTTGTGGTGATCCAGTTGTTGGAATTACTCAGCAAAAGAGTTGATCTGTGGGCCATCTATGTGGATGTCTGTCCCATTGTAGCCACTGCAGAAGAAATAGGGAAGGACAGGTAAAACAGCAGATGGAAATTCTGTTCACACTTCACACAAGGGAGCTGTGTTTCCCAGCTCTCTTGGCTGGCTCAATGGCGACGATGTTTGCAGTGGGTCACGATGTTAGAGCAGCTTGAGTATCCATGATAGGGTTTAGCAAGTGCTACATTGATTGTGGGGGTTTTTAATCTAGATCCAGTTGCTCTGTTAAAAGAAAAACATTACATTTTGCAAATTCAGGCGTTGCACTAGGAAGTGTTACATCAATGTTGCTCTTTTCTGTACCTGCCTTGGTGCAGTTGATACAAAAGCTCTTGTTCCATCACTGGGGCATGTTTCACACCTTATGTTCCCATTCCTCCCCTGCAGAGAACTGGCTGCAAACACCTGCCTGATGCAGGGCCATCCCAGCCTTCAGGAGCTCAGAATTAGCGATGGAGCAGCCGTGCAGCTGGTCTCATGGCCAGCTCTGATCACTCACAGCGTAACTGCAGCTTCGAGCGGGCAGGTGCCACCCAACTGGTCGTGGGATCCTGGAGCATTGTAGGTGGGATCTCCAGGGAATTTAGTTGCTAGGAAGCATCACCTCCTTAGTGAGCTCATGCAAATTAAGGTTTATTTTTTCAGAGGTTAGTAATTTAGTCATGTTTGGGAGTTTTCTGCAGAGATCAAAACACAAAGATTTTGCCTTGACACTTTGCAAGTTTATGGTCCAAATCACAAAACCTGTGGAGCTGTTCAAGGAGTGACCAGAAGCTTTTCACATGAATAAATCACTCCAGTTTCCCATGCCTTGCTTCAGAATTAGCTTGAAAAATTTTGTCTGACGTCATGCCAAAAATCCAAAACAGCAACAAAGCAAGGGGGAAAAAACGCCTCCCTGCAGACACCCAGCATGGAAAATATTGCCAAACTTGGGTCTGTTTGTGCCAAGTTTATAATCAGGCAGCAACAGGGTCTTAGTAGGTAATGCTCTCAACCCACAGCTAATGAGCCCTGCAGTGTAGAGAGTGAGGAGCACTGGAGACAGAGCCTGATAATGCTGTGTGCAAAACACAGATCATATCTGGGAAGAAAGGAGAACATGATCTCTGGGCATCAGATAAGGCCATTTCTGTGGATATTACTCTTACTAAAGGAATAAGTGTTGTAATGACAAACAGATCTATAGGTAGAGTATAAGGCTTGTGGGCAGATGTAGATTTTCCTGACCTACGTGTGCTGTATTTTGCAGTCCCAGCCATAGCAGTGCTTTTCTTCTATGTTTCTTTTACAAAATACAGGAGGAGGGAGATGGTTAAAGTAATTTTCTCAGCATTAATTCTGCCTCATCAATACTTCATGGATTTAACAGATTTTAGAGTTGGAGTCATTTGGGAGACTATTTTATGAGCCAGGTTCAGTGCAGGTTGCTGAAAGTAAGTGGAGGACAGAATGCATGTGTGTGTGATACAGGATGCTGTGGTATCAGGATTTAATTATTATGGGATTTGCTTAGGAGATTCTCTGTGCTCTTTGTGAAGCTTTATGTTGGGCACTAAATATATTGCATATAGGCAAGTGATCTCTTCAGTAAGAGTTTGGCATGGATCTCCAGGTCCATGGAGTGTGTCTGTTTCCACCTCATAGCGTAAGCACACTGCTCTAGTTCTTCATCTCTCTTTACATCTGCCTCTCATTTAAATGCTCATCTGACACAAATGTAATGAAACTGCATATAAAGGATCATGAAGAGGAGGAGAGATCTCATTGCAGATTACCAAAGCTGAATATTTTTGGACATTGAGTTATGTATATTATCATTCTGATAAGCTCAAAGATAAAAGAAAGCCTTGGATGCAATCCAGAAAGATCAAGAACAGAAACTAGTGTAAAAATGATGCATTAATGCGTGTCTTGAGAATGCCTGCAGTGCTGTATCACAATACCCATTCCAAAATAAAAATTAAGATGGGTGGATCCTGGAGGCCACTTCTCAGTGATGGTGGAGATTACTGCTTGAGGTGTCACACTCCATGAGCTGAGGTGGAAAGCTCTGTTAGGGAGTACTCCACATCATTCTGCACCTGCCCTGTTAACAATGGGCAACAACATTCCTGTGCTCCAAGGGGTCCTCTGCAGCCTCCACTGGTCTGGAATTGTCAGCTCTTCCCAAGACATATTATCAGGCAACTCACTGGTGGCGATTTTTAGAAAATATCCAGTGATCTTAAATTCACGACAAGTTTGTGTTCATGTTAGCTCTGAAAACCTCAGAGGTTTATACAGCCTTCTCATTAATAGCGTTTTGTCCTGGTGACCTTTATACCTGTTCAGCACCCACCTATAGGAGTCTACTTAATATAGAAAGTCATATTGCTGCTATTGTTTTTAAGAAGAAAAAATAATAAAAGATTCAACTGTGTAAATGTCATTCCTGCCTAGCCTGTTTAGTGTTGCAAGGCAGGGAGAAGTCTGCTTTGAGATTTTCCCTCTGGCAAAAGCTTGAAAAGCCTTGAATATTGTGTGCATCCTTGATCGTGTCATGCAATGGTGGTAGTGAAAAGTACAAAATCTACTATCTCGTTCTGCCAGGGTTTTGAATGCTGTGCTGAGTGCTGAGCACTAGTCTTCCTGATCCCACAAGGTGGTGTTGAATCCTGCAACAACCTTCCAGGAAAGCTGTGGCATAGCTGCCACCATGGAAACATGGTGGGATGGCTTGCATGACTGGGGTGCTGCCATGGATGGCTACAAGCTCTTCAGAAGTGGCAAGAAGAGAGAGGAGGCTTTGTGTATTAGGGAGTTTTCAGGCTGTAGAGTTGAGGATAGTGACAATAATGTGTGGAACAGCTGAGGGAGCTGGGGTTGTTCAGCCTTGAGAAAAGGAGGCTCAGAGGAGACCTTATCACTCTGTGAAACCACCTGAGAGGAGGCTGTAGTCAGATGGGGGTCAGCCTCTTCTTCCAGACAACAAGCCATAGGATGAGGGGACACAGCCTTAAGCTGCACCAAGGGAGGTTTAGGTTGGACATTAGGAAGAATTTCTTCACAGAAAGGGTGACTGGGCATTGGAATGGGCTGGAGTCACAATTTCTAGTGGTGCTTAAAAAAAGACTGGATGTTGCACTTAGTGCCATGGTCTGGTTGACATGGTGGTGCTTGGTCATAGGTTGGACTTGATGATCTGAGAGGTCTTTTCCAACCTAATTGATTCTGTGTGATTCTGTGCTTCTATGATTTCAGATAGTATTGATTTACTGACATAAGTTTTGTGCTGTTACTTAATTGAACCGCACTTCTTACCTTATATTTTGTTTTATGCAAAATCATGATAACTAAAGGTAGTGACTTTTTAGGCAGAAGGATAAAAATAGCACAAGACATTTTAGGTTCTTTGTGAAATTATTAGTTAAAAATAGACATAGATGTTAAATAGGATCTGAAATGTTAACTACTTTGATCCCTGGTTAACAGACATTCCCATTCATGCAGTTAAGGTGCTACATAGAAAGAAGACTCTATGTGAACAAAACTTCAATTGTACACAATGGAAACAGGATTTTGGGTCTTCTCTTGTCCTGTTTTGCTGCTTATCAAAAGTTAAAAGTTTGTCTTTTTCTTCAGGGGAAACTTACACCAAATTGAAGTACAGTATGCTTAAAGCTAGTGATTTCATCAGTCACCAGCGTCTGTTACTGAGCAGTGCTGAGTCTGGTCAGCTGTAATTGGACAGAATCATCAGTCTGGGGAAGTCCTCATTTTCGATTTATATTTTTTGCTTGTGTGTGACACTTAAGAGTTTTTGTCCATTTTTTCCTCCTCTTCTAATTCCTCAATATTAGGGAATTAGTGTCTCTCTGCATGCCATTTACTATCAAACATAATCCCCTTTTCCCCTATTTCCTTCCATTTACATCCTTTGATGAGAAATATTTAGGCCACTACATGTCTTTATTCTTATCAGACAGAGGCTGATGAAAGATCTGTTACAGGAAATTCAGCTCTATCTATAGAGTAGAGTAGTTCAGAATACATGCTTAGACATATAGAAAGCAGAGACTGACAGCTGATAGATGCTGTAGACTTCTCATTGTTTTCTACCATGGTCATTATGCCAAATGTGTCAAAACATAGGGAAACAAATTTGTATACAAGTGAAGGGGCATATTTTTTGGCAGGGAAGACAGTGCAATATCCACTGTCCTATTTTTAAGATACCCATTATAAACATTTTGGTATCTGCTAAATGCCTTTGTAGAAGCCCAAGACCATTCCATTTGCTTTTTTGAATGTTTTTTCTCTTCAGTTTTGCCCTCTAACTGACTGTAATTACACAGGGAGGCTTAGTCTGAGTTTAACCACTGGCTTTCCTGTATGTCATTAGATAGTGTTGGGGGATTATCAGGCACAGTTGTAAACTGCAGTATATGTCTTCGTTTTCTTTTTTAGGTTAGACTGTTTATAAGCCAAGTGTTTCAGATGACAGAGAGGGAGCACTAATCAAAGCTGACAAAGCAGAAGGAAAGCCTGTGTTGAGCTACAAGGCTGTTTGCAACAGCCTTTTGCTCACCCCAAGGAAACAAGAGCATGCTGAAGACACAAGCTACATTTCTACTGTAAAACAGAATTCTCTCGTGTTGGTACTAACGTGCTCACCATTTCTGTGTCAGTGCAGCATGTGCCTTCCATGTGTGTGTCACCCTGTTCATGTGGTGTGCTGTTACCCAGACACAGTTTCTTGTCCAGTCATGTGTGTGGAATATGCCATTGGTTTCTATCAGCAACAGTGAATCTTGCACAGAACTGCAGCTCCTGCTGTGCTCTTAGCAGTGGATTATGCTCAGCAAAAGGTGTAGTACCCTTCATCCACCCTTCATCTAACATCTCTTGCAGCAGTGTGCAAAGGGACTATGTGTGTGTTACATAGCAGGCAAAAAGCAGCCCAGCGTGAAAACACTTCAGAAGGTGGATGGATGTTGGGAAGAGCTCTGAGGAAGGAGCTCTGTTTCCAGGCAGAGAGAGGAAGCACTGGGGCTGCTTGCTGTGCACAGCCAGTGGTCTTTGGGAAGAGCTCACGTTCATATTGGGTTTGTGAGTTTGCTTTACCATCCACTTTAGGTCCCCTAACTTGCATCTGCTTTTATCCGTACTTTCCTGCATGTGTGATTTGGATGAATGTATGTGAGACCTGAATTTTAAATTTTGTGGGAAACAGATCTGTTACTCTGGTGTTGCAAGACCCCTTTTACAGCACTTCTAAGTTTGCAGAAATCAAAAGAAAATGATGGGATTTGTTTTGAGGCATGTGTGTTTGAGAGAGCACAAAAGTAATTTATATTGCATGGGTCTTCTAATTGCTGTATGAAGTATTTCTGTTAGCATCAACAGTTTCTATTATTGTATTAAATATTTCCCTGGTTGTGCTTCTGATTTAAGAAATAAAAAATTCCTAAGCTGTCACTTTTAACCACCTCTTCTTCTCTAAGAAAACTCTTGCTCAGTACTATGAGAGTCCAGTACCGTTCCAGGCCACCGTCCTGTTTCAGTAGGAGCTGTAAGAGTGCTGCTGGGTGGAGAATTTTTGTGTCAAGTTACCAACACTGCTCTGCTTCCACTGTAACCAGCAGTTCTCAGGGTATTTTTTTTGCCCAGAATATTTCTCCTCTTTTTGAAGCTTCTCATGAATGTAGTCAATGTCTTGCTATGCTCTTTTGAATCTCTTATGTCTGGGATAAATTCCAGGAGCTTTATGGTGTGGCTTTAGGCTCCACTGGGCTGGAGATACTTTTACTTGTCACCCAGACAAGAACTCTCCTTAACTATTTAACACAAGAAAATAAAAGAAAAACAAACAAACAGCAACAAAAACCTGGTAAAAGCAAAATAAAAAATATAAAACCATTTTCCTATTCCAGGGTGGAGGAAGAAGATACCCTAGGCACAGCTGGCAATTAGTTGTATATTTTCTTCAGGTTTTTAACCAGATATCATAGAAATCTGGGTTTTGATGGACAGCTCTCTAATGACAGTGGACAGTGAGAGCAGCAAATTTAATATGCTCTGCAAGTCAGGGGTGTTGAAGTACTAGAAAACTGTGAAAGTCTGAGAGAAATGCCCTTGGAGCTTGCTTTGTCTGTTCACAACTCGCCCTTTCTTCTATTTAACCAGTTTGAGTCGAGGTTGTCTGCTCTGGGCTCCTCTGTGTCAATGGAATAGGGGAGTGTGAAGGGAGCTGATTTTTTTAAATAATTTCCTTTTTTTTTAATTTTATTTTTAACCCAGAACACATGAGCAAAACAACAGGCTGTATGCCAGCTGAAATCATGGTGGCTCATGCAAAGTGTCAAAGTAGCTGTTGGTGCTGTCAGAAATCTGTTCTTGGTTAGTTTGGCAAGACATAAACTAGTAAGTGACTCTCCAGAGGTATTTCTGTGATTATGTGGCAGGTAATGACACATTTACTGTGTTAACAAGCTTGACTGTAGCTTGCTTGGCATGTCCAGCAACCTCCAATTAAATTTTAATTTACAGAAATAATTCCTCCTGATATTGCATGCTAGTACTCTGCAAGAGTCTGAAAACATCTAAGCCACCCTAATCCATTTGTTAAATTTTATAGGTGTTGCTTATCTTATGATTAAACAAAATCTTGAGAAATAGGATTCTTCAGTGGAGCCCAGTTAAATCTTTTGCAAGGACTGCTAAAGCTTGCAAGTTAAACTGACACTGCAGATCATTTAAATCTGTATTATCTCATCAGTGGGTAATTTCCAAACCCCACTTATTATGTAAATGTATTCAGTAACCAGAAGAAAGATTAAGTATGTGAGAAATCGTACTTTTATATGCTGTAAGTCATCTTACCTGTGTTATGTTTGTTCTGGGTGAAAAACAGTGTCTGACTGTGACTGGGAGCCTCTCCAGGGATCTCATCCTCAAATCTGCAATGCTGTGATTTACAGGAACAGCCTTGTGATGCTTCTTGAACCTTTTGGAGCTTCCTGTTTCTTTCTTATTCTATCCAGGACTAATGTAATTTTAGCTACTTCTTAGCAATTAGATTAGGCACAGGCAATTTCCTTGTGAAATTGCCTGAGCAGATTCTTCCATAAACTATAAGAAACATATTGTGGCTCAGCAATATTTGGCAGAACAATTAAACTGGACTTCAGTGCCACAAATAGGTAGGTAGTTAAAAACCACAGATCTCCTCAGGTGCTTGTTTGAGTTTCTATAAACACAGTCTCTGTCTTGGCCATATGTGCCTTCTATTTATGGTTTCTGCTGCAGTCTATGCATCATTCGCTCTGGAAAATCATGTTTTAAGTACATTGGTCAATAAAGCCCTTGCACCTCTTATCCCTCAAATGTGCCAACATTAGATGGTTTCAGTTTGTGCCAAGTGTGTCTTTGGTGTTTGTTTTAGAATAACACTGTTTTAAAACAATAGCCTTGAATGTTCAGGGATCTTAAGACAGAGGAAAGAGAGCAGTTAAAAGATTTCATAAAAATCAAGAATCACCTTTGTGAGCATCTTTCCAAATAAGCCTGAGAACTGTACAAACCTGACAATTTCTTGTTCATGCAAGGGCTGTATTGATTTTGTGCAGCACGACACGTTCTGCTAGGTCTTTGTGCAAAAGAAACTGTGCTAACCTCCTGCCCCTTCCCCTGTCAACCTCATCACTTTCTGACTGCATGTGTCTGGTGCCCCTGCAGCTATCCCCATAAACACAAATGCCCCTTTAAACATCATTTCTCAAGCGTTTTCCTCTTCATTTCGGAGAGCACAGAGAAAGCTGAGTGTCCCTGTTCACACAGAGACATACCATTACATTTCCAGCCAGTAGTCTGATTGCTAAAAAGAAAAAAAAAACCCTCACCCATGGGTAATTAGTACTGTGTGTGTAGTTAATCGATTTAAAATTAAATGCCACTGGTGCTGCTGAAAGGTCGTGCTAGGTTTTGTTGTTGCCTTAAAAAAAATCCAGTTTAGTGAAGATGTCTCTGAGAAGGAATATTGGTTCTTTGTGCACTGCCTGCAACAAAAGAGAAGCTGGGGGTGCAGTTTCCACAAAGGATGCTGCAAATTTTATTGTCACCTAGATTGTGGGGTTTCTGTGTTGGTTTTAAGAAAGAAGCCCGTCAACGCAAGGAAGTGGCTGTATCTTCTTACTCACAGGAAAAGGAGCGCGTGTGCCAGCGGTCTTGTGGGTGAGATAGGAACCTCATCTCCTGCTTCCTAGTCCATCACCCTCATCATTAGATGATTCTGCCTCCCAGGCAGACTGATTACTTCATATTTTCATTCATTAATGATTTATCAGACAGCTCCTCCCCTAAAGGCTCATCTCCTCTGTTATACTCACAGCCCACACGCAACCAGCAACATGTAGCTGCCAGCTGGCACTGGCTTTGGGAGAGCAAGCTGCTGGTAGCCCTCTCCACATCTCCTGCTGCCCCCTCCTCCCCTCCCTTCCCAGCTGCTCAGCTCACCTGCCTGCTCGTGGTGGCTTCTTAGATTGGTGGCTTCATGCACCAAAGCCATGAAATGCCCCTGTGTCCTGTCCTCCTATTCCATCTCCAATCTGGTTGTTTAATGCGCTTTCCACAGCTACTTTTTCAATCATAAAAAAAATAGAAAGAAAGATGAGGTGAGCCCACCTGTAGTGCAGCCACACTTGTGTCTTTTGTTACAGAAAGACTGGCCTCTGGTTTTGGTGAGAGGGTTTGCTCAGTGGTGACTTAGATTTTAGTAGAGAAGTGGGAGTGCTGGGGAGAGACTGAGCAAGCTGTGTCTGTGAGCAGGAAGGTGTGGGTTGGCAACAGTTTCAGGTTTTGCTATCAGGTGCTTGGCACAACAGTTCTGTTGAAATCCCTCTCCAGTTGTCTGTGTGAGAGAGTGATTTTTATCACGTTGCTGAAGATTAACTCTATTCTTGTTCTCTGTTCTGCTCCCAGGAATCAGGCATGCTCTGAGGTCTGGGAAAGAGAGTCCAAATGAATTCTCATGATGAAAGGGGGGAAAATCCAGAATGGTTTGCTGCTGCCCAGCTTGTCCTCTGCAGGCAGGTGGTTACTGAGAGCAGTGGGAACAAGGGCTGCAGGACAGGAAGAAAAAAATATAAGCTAGGAGGAAAGGAATAAATGAAACTCCCTTGAGTAATTTATACATTAATGTATAACTTTTCTGTGCTTAATCTACTCTTGGCAAGTGGTGGCTGATAACTAATTTTCTCTCTTACTTCTCCCACACCCTCCCAGCATCTTCAGAAAGGACATGTGACAAGAATAATAAATCTCATTATTTTAACAGGCTAAAATGGAAATTATGGATTAAAAGTGCTATGGATGCCTCAGTAGAGAGAAACTGACTGTTCCTAGGATGCCTAAAGTATATTTTCATTTGCACTGTTTTTTAGATCTTTCTGAATTTTTCTGGGCTCTCCACTTACCTCTTTACCACAACACTTTTAAATAAACCAGTGTGAAAGACTTCAGTGTCCAATTGAGCAGCTCTTTTGCTCCTACTGCTTGAGGGTAGCTAGAGCCTGAGACTGCTCAGGCTTTGGGGGCAGTCTGGATCTAAATCTAGATTGGATTATTTTTTACTCTAGGTCTCTGACTTGGAGCTTTGTGCTACTATTTTAAGGAGGGAGATGGAGGGTGAAGGGGAGTTCAGGCTGACACACATAGTGGTGCTGCAAGACTGATCAGTTTGGATGGCTTTGGCTTTGGAGCAGAGAGAGGTGTGTGAGAACAGTAGCTGGTTGTGTTCTTTGTGCAGCCAGGTGTCTGAAAAACCAGTGTCAGCTCTGAGAGTGTAGGAACTCTTGCTGCTCCATGTCACAGGAGGCTTCAGGGCTCTCACAGACAGGGCAGAAGGCCATGGCAGAGATCTGCTCACGCAGGCTGAGGGGAAAGTGCATTTTACATTACTCAGTTCAGAACAAGGGGAAAACCAAGAACAGCAAGTAACTTATTTCAAGGGGTAGACTGTGAGCAGAGCAGGGACTTGGGACATGGCTCTTGCAAGCCTCTGGACCACAGACACAGCCCATTGCTTGCTGCGAGGCTGGTGCATCCCAGAGCTGTGGCTGAGGATGGCAGCTGAGATGAGTGAAGCGCTTCGTGCGTTAGCTGGTGTGCCAGAGCTTCTGCCAGGTCTCAGTAAAACCTGTCAAACCTGGCACACGACTGTCAGCAGAGCTAAGGGCTTCTTGCCTGAGGAGATTTCTGTCGGAAAGCTGAGTGTAAATTTACAGCACCTGACTACTTTACTCTCTGCTCTCTGTACATGGGGTGTGTTACCTTGTGCATAGGATGCATTAACTGTGCAAGAAGTTGCTGTAGTGCAAAGAGTATGCATGGAATTTCCACCTAGTGCTAACTGTCTAGGGTAAAGCACAGTTTGCCAAGCAGTTGTTTGGTTTTTCCTTGCATCCCATTAGATTTATCACTTGGATTGGAGCACAGGACATAAAAAAGAGGGACTCTGAACCACCCCTTTTCCCTGCAAAGTGTGTACTATGCTTTTGTTACCTTACTGAATTGTTGCATTTGTCTCTGTCTTGTAAAAGGAGTGAGAGGAGAATTTTTGTAAGTGCAGCAGGTCTTCACATGACCTGGCAGAATCACAAACTGCTGCAGTTAGAAAGGGTGTCTGGAAATCGTCTACTCCAGCCCTTGGCTCAAACCAGGGCAAACTTAAAGTTGTGTCTCAGAGTCATATCCAGGTGGGGTTTGGATATCTCCAGCAATGGAGACCCCACAGTCTCTCTGGGCAACCTGTGCCAGTGTTCAGCACCCTCACAGTACAAGAGTTTTTTTTTCATGTTTAATCAGCATTTCCTGTACTTTAATTTGTGTCCATCACCAGTTACTGGAAACCACTGCAAGGTCTTGCCTTGTTTCATTTACTGCCTTCCATGAGGTATTTATACACATTAAAAGAGCCTCCTCTTCTCCAGGCTGAAGAGTCCCAGCACTCTCAGCCCTTCCTTATAAGATGGATGGTCTAAAATCTTAACCATCTTTGTGGCCCTTTTACTGGATCTGCTCAAATAAGTTCATATCTCTTCTGTACAAGGGAGCCCCAGATTTTCAGGGATCCCTAAATTGAATCCAGCACTCCAGTCATGTCTTAGCAGTGCTGAATACAGGGGAAGGATCATATTTCTCAACCTGCTGGAAGTGCTTTTTCTGATGCAAGCCAGGAAGCTGATGGCCAACTTTGCCATGCCATAAGGGAGCATTGCTGGATTGTGTTCAACTTAGTTTCCACTGGAACACTCAGATTTTCTCCTGCAGTGCTGCTTTCAAGCTGACCAGCCCTGGATTGCCTGAACCCTGCTGATTCAGGTTGGCATTTTCAGCTTTTTCTCATGTTTAATGTGTCTGTGGCAGCTATTTCTTTGTGCAGATTATTTGGTCATTTTACATAATTACACTGTTGAACTAATTAAACTATCTTCCTGAAATCATCTCCTGTGGAAAGCAGTTCACAAAACAAGGCTCAGTGAGGCTTGCACCAAAATGGAACATGTAACCCACCTAACGTATTGGGGTTTATTTCCTCCCTTTTTCTCACGCTTAAATGTAAAATAAGCATTCTACTGAAGGAACCAGGCAAAGGCTAATTTGCCTCATTTGAATGTGAAAAGGAGCCCACATCCTTCCTGTGCCCCGCAAAGAATGCAGAAAGACTTTACAGAGAAAACAGATGTACTAATATGTATCACTTGTTGGGGGCAGGGGGAATCCAGGGTGCTGCCATCACAGCCGTGCTGAACTTGCAAGATAACAAAAGCACCAGCATACAAAATATAGTTCTTGGAAGCTGACAAGGTTGGGACTCTTTTCTTTTGCTTATATTTATGCTCCTGGCATCTGAAAAATATATATACAAAAGGAAACATGGAGCCTCATTTTTCATGCTTCATCTTCGGGGAAGATGGTTAAGTGCCCAAATGCAAACAAGAAGCAGAGGCTCCAGCCCAGGCATAGGGAAATCTGCATTTCAGAGACAATACTGCCTCACCAGAAGAATACACTACTGACATCATATACAAAACAAACATAACTTTTGGAAGTATCCCTTGATTTCATTTGTGTTTTAAATACCTCTCTAACATGTAAATATGAAAGAGTTTGTCCTATCAGCTCACAAAAAATGCAGGATACATGGGGAGTTTTAATGGTCTGATTGTTTTCAGCATGAGAGATAGAGAACAAATGAACTCAAATGTTGTTTTTACAGCTATGCAATACAAGTTAGAGTTCTGTCCTTTCCTGACCCATCTGTTAATCCCTTTCCAAGAACTTTGGCATTGAGCAGTCAGCACTGATGGTCAGCTTGTGAATTTGCTGGTGTTCATAACTTCCCAAATTCAACAACTTGCCTGATGCAGATTTGGCCCTGTAGCAGTATAGAGTCTCTTTCCAGCTTTTAGCTTGCAGACTGGAGGCAGTTGCATGTGGCAATTTATAATTTATTATATACAGGTATTGTCAGTCCCAGTAATAAATAGGAGAATGCTTTAAAGTTGTCTCTTAAAAGGCTACCTCAGACTTCCTAAATTAAAAACTGATTTTCCAAAAGCAGAGAAGTGAAGTATAGCAGCTACTCAGATTTCTTTGTTCAGCAGTGGTAGCTGAGTAACATCCATGGGTAGCTGCAGTGCTTAGTGAAGATGTTGTGCTCTTTTCCCTAAATGCAGCACAATGCACATTTTCTTACAGTCTGCAATACTGAGGTTCACTTCAAATTGACATTTCCTGTTCTTTCTGCTGTTTGCAACTTTGGAAAGTGTTCTTTATTTACAGGAGTTTTAAATCTATAGCACTGACATACAAATATCTGGCTGTGGATAAGACAGGCTCAATAACCTTTAAAAGAGAAATTTAAGCCCACTTACCTAAATCACTTGGATGAACATGAATGGAGCACAACAGCTTGAGGTGTTTGAGTTGCAGTTTAAGTGCTGGCTTGTTTTGTACAATCAGGGTAAATAAAATCTTGGCCTTGAACTGGTATCTGTGTATTGGAACAAACATCTCAATGCAGCACACTGCAGAAGGAAGGAAGCAGAAGAGAAATTAGATCACTTTCCTGCATTATTTCTTGTAAGTGTAGTCTTCTTACGTATGGAACACACATTTCCTGTTGTAAAAATATTGTAACAGCCTGCAGTAGACAAACAACAAATAATCTGCTGTCGCTGAAAACCGGAGTCAGAGGGGAATGTTTGGAGGGAAGTATTGGAAGACTGCAGATGATTGGATCTTCCTGCTCTGAAGAGATAGTGAGCGTGAGCTACATAACCACTGCTGTGGTTGTCCTAACAAGCATGGCTTTACAGTGTGGAAGAAATAACAGACTGACTCTTTATACAAATGGCAGTGTAAAGGTATGAGTGCATTTGGTGCTTGCTTTTTGTTTTGTATCATCTGTGCATTTAGACAGAACCATGTGAGTATCTTAATCCCCTCTTCTTTATGTGCCTTTATCCTGGAGTGTAGGTGCTTCCCTTACCTCTGTCTGCAGTGGTGTGGTTTGTACCCATATTCCATATGTTCTCTTACAGCACCGTTAAGTCCCAGCTGCGTGAACTGCACCAACTGTGTTTTGTGATAGGAATCAAGGAGCTGAGAATCCAGTTCAGTAACAGAATCACCAATCTCAGAATTGTTTGCATTGGAAGAACTTTTAAAGTTATCTACTCCAACACTCTTGCCGTGGACAGGGATGCCTGCCACTAGACCACGTTACTCAAAGCGCCATCCAACCTGACATTAAACATTTCCAGCAACAGGACACCTGCAACTTCTCAGGCAGTCTGTTCCAGTGTCTCACCACCCTCATTGTAAGACATTTCTTCCCATTTCCAGTTTAAATCTACCCTTTTTCAGTTGAAAACTGATTTTTTTTAAAAAGTCACTAAAGGTCCTGGTAAAGAGTTTCTCTTCATGTTTCTTGTAAGCTTCCTTTGAAAGTGTTCTAAGGTCTTCCTGGACTCTTCTCCCTGCTGAACAACCCCAGCTCTCTCAGTCTGTCTACATAGGAGAGGTATTCCATCCCTCTAATCATCTTCATGGCCCTCCTTTGGACCTGTTCCAACAAGTCCAAGGCCTGGTGCTGGGGATCCCAGAACTGGATGCAGAACCCACAGTGGGATCCCACAAGAGCAGAGTAAAAAGACAGAATAACCTCCCTTGACCTGCTGGCCACACGGTTTTTGATGCAGCCCAGGATTCAGCTGGTTTTCTGGGTGGAGTCCCATGTTGCCAGCTCATATCCAATTTTTCATCCACTTTTCCCCCCAAGTACTTCTCCACAGGGCTTCTTTTAGTTCCTTCATCCCCCAGTCTGTACAGATGCTGGTGATTGCCCTGGCCCAGATCCAGGATCTTGCACTTGGCCTACTTGAATTTTGCAGGGTTTGCACAGTCCCACCTGTCAAACCTGTCAAGGTCCTTCTGGATGACATCCCTTCCCTCCAGCGTGTCAATGGCACCACTCAGCTCAGTGTCATCCCCAAGCTTGCTGAGGGTGCACTCGATCTCACTACCTTTGCCATTAATAAAGATCTTGAACAAGGTAGGCTTAGATGAGATATGAGAAAGAAATTCTTTACTGTGAGGGTGGTGAGGCATTGGAACAGATTGCCTGGAGAGGTTGTGGATGCCCCGTACCTGAAAGTGTTCAAGGCAAGGATGGGTGGGGTTTTGAGTTACCTGGTCTAGTGAAAGGTGTCCCTGCCCTTGGGAAAAGGTTGGAACAAGATGGTCTTTAAGGTCCCTTCCAACCCAAACCACTCTATGATTTTATGATTAAACTGTATATAGTTCCTGATGATTGGTTACCTTAAAATCCTTATTGCCTGAGCCTTGTGATGCTTAGGCAGGTCCCAGCATAGAGTAAAAGATTCTGCGGCTTCTGATGCTCAGCCAAACTGTGGGCCGCAACTTGTGGCCACACTCTGGGGGCAGGTCACATAAAGGACAGTAGACAAAGGACAAAAGTCTGCTTCTACTTTGTGCAGGGGTGGTTTAATGTTCCACATCAAGTAGCTTCAGTAGCTGTTGCACATGATCACTCTTCTCTCAGACCACACCTCCTACGGAAAGTTACCATTAAAAATGGTAATCTTTATCTGTCTCTCAGTCGTGGTCAGGTAACAGATGCAGGCTTTTATTGTGGTAGAGTGACCCACACAAGTAGCTGCAGAAGAGCAAAGTGAGAATCCTCACAAGACTTTCTCTTCCTGGAAGCACTCCAGGCATACAGAAAGGGGAAGCCTTAAGTATCTCATCTGTTTTTTGTGTTAAACCATTGCAGACAATCTTTCTGTATGGACTGATGGGGGAGGAGCTGGAGGACTGGGAGAAAAGAAAAACTGTAAATAGCAGAACTGGAAGCCTTTCTTAGGAGAAACAGTAAAAGGGAGAGGAGGAAATGAGCTTGAGATCTGCTTTTTTGTTTGGTTTTTATTGTATAAAGTTGAGGGACCAGCCATGTTCAACCCTGATATTTTCCCTGGTGAGTTTGAAAAACTGTATCAATGATGTGTGAACTTCTTTTTACAGAAGTCATTTCAGGAGCAACATCACCAGGTGGAGACGAAAATCTTTAGCTCAGTCTTTTATTCTCAGGATAGACATTGTGGAATCCTTGATCTGGTTTCCTACCATAATTCATCTTTCTTATGGAAAAAATATTCCCAGCTTCTCTTCTTGTTGTCCCTGTGCAGAAAAATGTCGGTGTTGTCTCAATGTTCTCTGACTTCAAACTATGCAGCCCCAGAGCAGGCTAGAGCTTGGATATTTAAGTGAATGGCAAGGCAGGAAGGTATAGTCCTGACAATTATATTGAGAGCAGGTCCATGCAGCCCCCTAAAGTTTAGAAGCATGTGAGAAAGGGCAGAAGAGTCCTTCACATTAAGGAGAGGGAACTATGTTAGGAACTCTTTTGAATGTGCTGTGGCCATAAAGGACTGCATTAGGCTGTTCCTGGGGCTTTAAATTAATATTTCCTATAGGACAAATGTTTCATGCATGTTATGTGCAAAGAGCCAATTATATACACAAGTCATGTGAATTTAAGCTATAAATTAAATGCAGTGTGTACATACAAATGCTACTTTAGGAACGTTTTCCTTGGTTTTCCTTTCTTAGCATGTATCAGTATTGCTGCTGGGAGGTGGGCATGTTGTTGTCTGGGGTTTGGGTTGTGCTTTGTTTCCTCTCATTGTTTTCTTCAGTGAGGAAAGGATATTGGATAAAACTCTTTTCTGGTCTCTGTTGACATCAGCACATTCGATCTGCCTGCGTCCAAAAGAATTATGTCAAAGCAATTGCCTGCATTTGTTTCTTAGCGTGTTCTCCAGCAGCTCTGTCGCTTGAGGGTCAGACTGGAATACATTAAACTGGAATTGGGGCAGAAACTGCAGCCAGCCTCAGGTCAATGATGCCTCTTGAGATTTGTGAAAGTGACACTTCTGGGGTTCATTGCATTAAATTCCACAGCATTACTGTGTCTAGTCTGGGTGAATTACAAAGGCAGATGGGATGGTTACTTTCACATTCTCCTATTTAATTCTGTGTCTGTGTCTAGAATAAAAGGAAAAGCCTTGCATCTGATTTACTGTTGATTTACTGCAATTTTTTTTTTTTTTTTTTTAAATCCATGTATTAAAGCCCTTTACATCTATGTAGTTTTTATCATTTATAGTTAGGAAGATTATCACAGTTACTTCATCTGTAAAATTCTATTCCTGGAGTCTGGCCTATGTGATCCTTGGTACATTTTTTGACAGAAGCCTTTACAAGGTTTAAAAACACAGTTGCAAGTGTGCTTAACAGAACATCCTCATGCTGTAGGATGTAGCTGGGGTTGTGCCAGAGGGAGAGGGGGAAAAATGTATCCAGGAGGACAGAAAATATAAAGATGCAAAAATGCACAATTCAAACTGTACTTTTGCAGGCTCTGATTCATCTTTCATTAGTAGCTTTGAAACCTTGTTCTCGATCAGCTTTCCCTAGACTTCTGCTCTGTTAGTGACTAAGGAGTTGCCAATCACAGTTTTGAGCTGTTGGCAGGAGCTGTTGATAGGAATGCTGGATATAGCAGAGCTGAAGCGGTGGGGTGTGTGTGAAGGCATGTACTCATACACGTACATACACACCACACTTGGACAGGCCTTTCTCCTCCCTAAAATTTGTACAAACTTCCTTGCTGTGATTCACTCTGCAGAAGCTTTGTACTACATGCTTACTGAGGACAGGATCTTTCTTTTATGTTTGTGACATATGACCAAGATTTTACTATCCTGTGCATACTGTGTTTTAGCAGGCATCACTTACAGAGTGTAACCAAAAGTTTGAAAAACACGTTTTTTCCACCTGTTGAACATAAAAATAACTGTAGAACCATAATTAAATTTAATTAGATGTTTGTATGAAATAACGCCTTCTAAATCTCTGGAGTGGCATATGTGAACTAGTCCTTAGTTCAAGTAATTGAGATTATTTTATCTGTTTTATTTGCAGAATTTACACTGCAGCATTCAGTCATAAATGGGTTCATTCCAGAAGCTTAAAATGAGATGATGCCAGCAACTGGCACAAATCAAACACTTCCAGCTTTCCCACTCCTGCACATTGATAGGATTAATACTTTCTGGCCAAAGGCCCAGGTTAAGACAGACAGCATGCACAAAAGCTTGTGCTGCCTCCTTAAAAAACACCAAATTTAAATATTGGCAGGCTGTGAGATGAAGCAAATTCAGTCACCAGGGCCCCAGAGCTGAACACGTGGTCCTCAGGAACCCAAATGCCCATCCCCAGCCTTGGGACAGATAATCAAAAGCTTTCTTGGCAGCACCCAGTTCCCTCAGCATGCAGAAAGGGAAGGAGAAGACAGGTAGATGCCCTGAGTGACCTGGAAGGTTCCTGCAGGAGCAGTGCTCATATCCATTCATTCTGCATAAAGAATTTCCAGGAAGAAGATAGCTAGTCCACCAGTTCATCCTAAAAGGGTGAATTTGGGAGGGCGAATACCAGAGATATGGAGGACTCTTTTCCACAGCATAATTCTCTGAGGTCACCTTCTGTGGCCGGGTGCTGCTGGGATGAGATCCCTGCCAGATCCCTAGGACAAGGTCCCATTGGCACGCAGCAGATGAAGTGAATTGCTGAAACAAGGAATCACCAGTGCTTTCTCAGTGGAAGAGTCGTAACATCACCCATCAGTTTCCTAAAAGTGGTTTCCTTGGCATCTCAATGTGAGGAGCTTTGTACAGTGAGGTTTTGCATGCAGCCAGGTGCTGGGAATTTAGAGAGGCTGCCTGCAGATCCTGCAGAAGATGGACAGTTGGGTGTCATCCGTACTGAAATGGCACCTCATCCCCAAAAGCCTGGGGTTTCCCCAGAGATGTTTTGTAAGCTGTGAGCAGGAAGGCTGCCAGGATTAATACCCTGCAAGGGGAAGGAGAGTTTCTTGGTGGCAACACAGAGCACAGTGTGGTGCAGTGACCACTCAGCTCACCTGCAGGAGCTCCTGCTTTGTGACAATTAACCCAAGCCGTGTGGGCATGCATCCTTCTTGAATCAAGCGTGGTTACTTTCACAACTTCACAGAGGTGGGCAGGACCTCATAACCTGTGGTGCAAAGGGTTAATTACTGGTTAATTTGCTATAACACATCATTGCTGAACAAGCAGAACAAACTTGCCTGTTCACAGCCTGGATTGGAATAATTTTCAGTCCTGATGTAATTTCTACCTTTGCTAGATCAGAATCTGCTGTTAACAAATTTATTCAGTGTAAGAATACTGCTATACCATGAACAAAATAACAAAATTCCCTCTAAGATTTTTGTTTGTAATGAAGCCTTCTGTAGGCCCAGTGTTTTCAGTTATTTAATTTGTCTTCCCTGAACAGTCTGCCAGTTTTTTCCAATTGTAAAATGGAGGAGCAGAACCTGATACATTATTCACAAAGCAGAGGAACAAGAACCAAATACATCATCACCATAACCTACCTACTCATCTTTTGATTTTCATTTGTTTGTACAGCTGAGGCTTGCATTAGCCCTTTTGGCCACAGCCTTGCGTGGGGAATTCATGTTGAGCTGATTGCTTCCCAGGACCCCGGGTCTCACATTCAGTCTCTGCTTCGGAGGATAGAGTCCTCTCTCTCCCTCTCATCCTGTAAGTATGGCCTGGATTCTTCATTCTCATAAGGTGATTTTGTACTTGGCCATATTAATACCTAAACTGGTTTCTCCCATCTTGCTGCAGACCCCAGTTGCTCTGTGTCAGGCTTGTTCTTTTGTGGTTTGTTTTCTGCCATTCCCAGTCTCATGTCTAACCACAACGACTTAACTTTCATCCAGGTCACTGGTAATGCTATTAAATATTAAAAGGATGATCACCAGCGCCTGTGGAATCCAGCAGGAACCCATTTGTTTGCTTATAAATAGTTTCCAATTTACAGTTACACTTTGGTTTCCTTAATTTAGCAGCTTTTTAATGCTTCTAATATGACTGTGGACTCAAAAGTGACTTCAGTATGAAATAGGTTTAAGGTTTTAGACAGATCGTATGCAGTGCTCTCCACCAATGGAGACCTGCTCTCCCTGTACAGATGGAGACATTCCATGTCGGCTTCAAAGCATTCATAAGGATATTCTACAGAACTAGTCAAATGACTTAGATTTGTAATACTGTTAACGATGCTGCCTTCATCAAGTGCACTTGTAATTTTTGCAAGAAATTACATCAAATTAGTTTGACAGGATCTATTTTCCTTAAAGCCAAGTTAATTGACTTTAATTACAGAGCTTTGAAAAAAGTTGTTAATTGAGGCCGATGCCTCTGCAAAATACTGGAGACTCATCCAACTGGCCTGTAATTACTTTCTACCCTTCTCAAATAGTAGCCCAGTATGAGCCTTCATCCTGTCTTTGTTCCTTCCCCAAGGGCCAAGAACTGCTTTAGATGCAGTAGCAGCTCCAAGGCTGCCTCTGAAAACCTTGAGACAAGTTGATTTCTAGCAACTAATCTGAATCACCCAGAATCGTTTATCTGCTGCTTAACATCCCCTCTCCAGGGGCTGCTGTGGTGGGAAGCTATTTCATTACCATCATCATAAACAGATCATCCAGCCTTTTACCTGTGTGCTAATCGGAAACATTTACTGAATAACTTCTGCTGCTGTCATATTGTAATGAACGTTTCTACAATTTTTATTGTTCAGGATTCATCTTTCATAATCTGCTTAGAAAATTTAAAATGTATTTCTGATTTTATGTGCCTTTATTTTTTTTCTAGTATCTTCTTGCTTCCTGTATATAATCTTTATTTTAGCTTTTTTTGCTTCTTATTATCTCTTCCTCTTTCCCCTTTCATGTACCAGTTTTCTATATAACATTTTATATGTTTTTTCACTTCCCTGATAAACCCAGCTGTTTTTTCATTGTGTGTTATTTTTATCTAGCCCATTTCCATGGTTGTAAGACTGTAGGCATTTAGGAAATGTCTTAAACTGCTTGCAGATGTCAGCAACTTTCTGTATGTTCTGCCTTCAGCCTGATTTGAGTCCCATTCACTCTAGTTGTGTGAAACTGCTTTTCAGAAAGCATGCACTAGGATTTTAATTTGTGTATCTCTAAAGAGCGTACACTCACATATTGCATAAAATTCTGGTCTGGATTTGATTGCAGACAACGTTAACTATTTGCACAGGAAGTGTTGGTCCTTTTCAGTCCAAACAAGCAGTAACCTTCTGGTTTGTGACCGTTTCCTCTCTACTGAGACAAAGTCCTGAGCGGGGATGCTCTGGCTCCTGTGCTAGCCCACGTGTGACTCACGGGCAGCTCAGGTGTACCAGCAGTGAGTTGTGCGTGTGCCAGCACTGCAGCTCCCGCCCAATGCAGCCCCTGGTGGGGCAGGAACCGAGGGGCTCCTGCTGCACGTGGGGTGGGTGATGGTGTGACCAGCGTGGGGTTCTGCTCGTGTGTGGTGGAGCTCAGCTCTTCACCTTGTGGCGATCGTGCTGTGGGCTGCTCCTGTCCCCTTTGGTTGTAGATCACTCATTGGCAAGGCTTAATTTCACACAGTTAGGAAGGCCAATCCTTTTTTGAATTTAGGGGTTAGTAACTTGTCATTTGTAGTCCTTTGGAAAGGACAGGCCTGTGTTAGTGTTAGTGACACAAGGTCTCCAGAGTAACTCAAGAAGGGATTTTGTACTTCTTGTACGTAAGTGTTGAAGAAGCTCATCATCCCTGTAACTCTCCAAGATTATTTATTTCCTAGTTGTCAGTCACTCAGATGTAATTTGTGACACATATGGCCTGGCACCACCCTCTCCCATTTGGATTTTTTAAATTGGCTACAGCTGTTTCTGTTAATAATATAATAGTCTAAATATAGGTATTATTTTTCAAGAGTACTATTTTGCATTGCTAGTTTATAGGCAAATATATAGGGTTACAGAGGGCTATCCATTCTTTCCAGAATCCTGTAATTAGCATACAAGCAACTGAAAAGTGTCATCTTCTCACAGCCTTTGTTTTGGTTGATGTTCTCCTCGATATCATGCTGAATGTGCTTGTGGTCACTTATTTGACCTGACCCTCCCAGCCAGCCTGGCTTAGAGTGTCAGTTTGTTCCCTGTCAAGAGCTCCTTTTCCCTTTACAATACAATTCACAAATCTGACACTTGTCCCCTGTGTTGTGGGGACAGCACAGTTGTTAATTTCAGTGGCCTTTAGTTTTTTGTCTCTTTGTGCTAGGAAAGAGGGATGAACTCCAGACAAGATCTCCAGATCTGAATTGTCAGGAGTTGTGTATTTCACAAGGCTTATCACAGAGTCATTTTCAGTGAAACCATCCCTGTCTGCTCCAGATTACCACCCAGTTTTGCCTTTTTGTTTCAAATACAGAGAAACCTCTGTGGACTTTTCCTCACACACTGAGGGTGTAGAATACACCTTTGGTCAGTTGGGTTCAGCTTTCCTAGCTCTGTCCCTTCCCAAACCTCCCCCTGCCTACTTGCTGCAGTGGCAGAGTGAGAAATGAAGAAGGTCTTGATGCTTTGCAAGCACTGCTCAGCAATAACTTCAACATGGGTGAGTTATCAACACTGTTGTGCTCACAGAGCTGAAGCACACACAGCAGGGTTTGGGACGCTGTGGTGAAACTGAACCCTGTCCAGACACAGTAAACTTACCTAAGCAGTAAGCTGCTGTCATACACTCAAACCACAGTGGGTTTGAGAGAGCACCTAAGCTGTCATCTAGCAGTAAGCTGCTGTCATACACTCAAACCACAGTGGCAACAGCTGGGTTTGAGAGAGCAGATCTCACTAGAGAACTTTTCTGTGGGTGTGTGAGCATAGGCAAGGTTTCTGTGTGTCCCCATTACTGGTGTAGTCAGTACCTTCAGCACTCACTGCCTTTATCACAGTGTGGTTGCCACCCAGTTTGGGGACCCCGCCTGTCAGCACCTTTGCTGTTGTGGATGAAGCCAGCTACAGTGATGGTGAGAAAGCTGGGGGTTTCTCTGTGGGCTGGCCACAGGCAAATGTTTGCTCATGTTTAGGAAGAGTATTTTTCCCCCAGTGTAACTGGACAAATAAGGGATTTAAATAACTCTATTAAAATGTTAGTAGTAGCAGCCTAGAAGAAATGAGAGCCCCTTCAGGAGGGAATGGTATCTGCAAGGGTTTCAAAGAAATTCTCCTGATTTGAGACTCAGCTTGCTCCCTTTTTCTTGCTGTCACATCCTCCAAGTTCTTCAGTCACAACACAGAAATCAGACAAGGCAGAGAAGGGGTTCGTTTAATTCCTGCATGAGTGAAGTGGGATGGGGAGGAGCAGTGAGGGTTTTTTTGAGAGAAAATCTTTTTTATGCCTCTTTCATAGTTCACAGTGGCAAACAGGCAGAACTTCTTTACTGTGTCCTTCCCCTTTCTCCCCTTCCTTCCCTGCCCATCCTGATTCACATTTGGCACTCTGCTCTGCACTGCTCCCATACTGTGGGTCAGATGATCACCCATTAATCCTGGGTAGAATCTAAAAATAAGAATTGATGGAAAAAAATCAGAACAGTGTGAATCAACCTTCAATCATCTTTCTGTTCTCCTAATGGGAGAAAAGAAAGAGGAAATCAGTGGAGACGCTGTTTTACTTCTTCTCTTTCAAAGACAAAATTATTCTGGCATTTGCAGCAGTTGTTCTCTTGCTATAGGTTTTCTAATTTACACACTTAAAAGGCACTTCAAAATTTAGGTGCATTAGCTCAAAATGCTTATGCAGACCATCCACCCACTTCTCTCTGCTCATGAATAGGGCTACCACAAGCAACCTGATGAAGGAGGAATGTAGCTCAAAATCACACCCTTGAATTTACATTGTGTTCTCAGAGCCAGGGATAGAGCTGTCCTTTGTGGGGGTTAACTCTAAAGTAAGCAGTGTGGTTACTGTATGTAGCTGCTGCCATTTGTTCTTCATTTCAAAGATTATTTTAACACATTATCAGCATAAAAAAAAATCCTGTGTACAGTTTTGAGTCTGACTTGCTGTTCAGTTCATGAGCATAAAACCTGCAGGCCTTCCCTCTGAAGTTAGTTACACATAAGACTTTTTCTTTTAGATTACAAGTGAAGTTTGGAGGTTGGTGGGAAAAGAAAAAAAAAAAAAAAACCACAGAAGAACCTTTTCTCAGAACTACTGCATTTTTCTAGGGCATCTTTTTTTTTCAAAGTAATAAAATCCCTGAGACTGTACGAGGCATAACTCGGTTACTGTAACTTTAAGATGTTGCAGCATGAGCCTTTAATTGCTTCTTGTGTTTTGTTCTGGCTTGGTTTTGCTGAAAGGGATGTATCACAGGGAGTGGAAGAGAATTCACTGTTTTTTGAAAAAGATGAGGCCCTGACATTCACAGACTTGGCTGGCAGAGAAGCTGCACAAAACCAAAAGGGTGGAGACATGTCCTTTCATGGGCAGTTTGGAGGGGTTTATCTTCTCTTCTTGCACCGGGGAGCTTTTGATTAGGGCTGCTCAAACAGCATTGTGGTAATGCAGCTTCCTGTGGCCTTGCCAGGTGACGTCCCCCCAGACAGCTGCCAGCCAGTCCCACCACCACAACTGGCCCTCAAAGAGCATGTGGACGTGGTTATTGTTCCTCCTGCCCAGCTGGAACACTGACGTCCTTTTTCCTCTCTAGCTTGTAATAAATGGATCATATAGATTTATGGATAATAAACAGATTGTCTGGGTTGTAGTAAATCTCTTGCCAGAGGGGGACCAAGACATTCATCGCTCTTCCTTCCTGGCCCTGAGGAACCACTCGCCCTGCCCCATGGACAGCTGGGCTCACAGCCTCTGGCAGAAGCCAAGGCTCTGGTTGTAGCTCAGGGAAGTCCTTCCACATGCACCTCCTCTTCCCTGGTCCTGACCCCCAAGGCTGCTGAAATTAAAGGGGCAAGGCGAAGCCCAGATCTTCATTTTTCATAACTGTCTTTTGGTTCCGGTCCCAAAGGGGAAAAGAGGGAAGGCAAGCACAGGGCCACGCTTTGCAGACATGTGTTATAACTTAAACCTTGTCTGTAGTGTCAGGAAGCTGTTGTTCCCAGAGCTGTGTCCCCAGTCACTCAGCAATGGAGAGGAGCAGCAGGGCAGAATATGGCACTTCAAAGCCCCTTCCAGGGTCTGCTCTTCCACAGCCGCTGGAGCTGCTCCCTTTCCTGAACCCCTCCTGCCACCATTGTAGAGGACTTCCAAAGCAACTGTAAGCTGACAAGAAACAATAGTAAGAGCAATCCAGCACTGTAAAAGCATTTGCTTTGAGCCAGGGCAGTATGGCAGCAGGAGCTCAGCTGAGGCTGCTCTTCCTGCTCTTCCAGCTATGGATGGCAATGGACACGGGGCAACAGCCTGACTTTTGACTGCTGCAAATAAACAATTGAACTCTAGGGGTTTTTTTCTGCTCAGACCACTAAAGCAGAATCTGAGAGGGAAGCATTAAAGGTCTCCCTCAAAAATCAAATTATGCAGCCCGGGAATTGTTGAGTGTTGTTTTGAAACATACTTGTTGTTTTGCCCTGGTGTTTCTGGCTTTTTGTTCAGGAATATGACTTGTGTATGTGAGATTTTCTGCATATCTTTTAACAGTCAGAGGACATCCAGTGGTAGTACTATGTCTTCTCTGATTTACATTTTTTAATGCAGCATGACAAGTGTGGTGCACATGTAGATTTGCAAGAATTCTACACAAATCTCCAGCTTTATTCAAAGCTGAACTGGATCTATCACAGTGCAGTAAAATTTTATTTTTTAATTTTATGTATATATAGTAACCTGCAACCCACAAGCTTGGGAAATAATTAATAACAGCCAGGAGTTTGAATTTTAAAGTATATGTTGTATCTCTCTGACCTAAAAATTGGGGAATCACTGGCTAAGCTGGAATATAGGCAGTCCTCTAAAATGTCCCAGAGTTAATAGATAAAAAAAAAAATAATGCAATAAATGCTGCTGTTTTATTCCATCTCTTTCATTTGAGTTGGCTTGAAACTGACACAGTATTAATTCTGGAAATCCAAAATGCTCCTATCAGCATAGATATGAGTCAAAGAGAGGTCAGCAAGCAGACAGCATGAGAATTACTGACCTACATAAGACTAGTTTAGTTGCCCAAGTTGGAATGCCTTCCTAGTGACTTGTAATGGTCAAAGTGGGTGAGTGAGACTTTTCTGAAAATTGGGGAGTTTAATGTGTCTCAGAGTTCTGTTTTGAAATACCTAACCCATCAGTTTCTCTCTAGGAGCTACTAATAGGGCATGGAAAGCAAAACATTTCAACCTCAGGGTAAATTTCTGTGTTGATTATTCCCATATACAGCCTGCAGGAGGCATTCCACAGTCATTTTTAAAGTCTCTTTTACAAATTCTTGGAGTTCTTATTCTTGGAAAGCCTTTTCTGTCCTCCTTGAACCTTCACGGTAACTCAGAGTGTGGCATTTGGAATATTACATCCTACGGTAGCTCGTAACATTTGGTTTATTTGATGTCACGGACTGATAGTTCTGTGGTGCTTTCAGCAAAACATAAAGCACCAAGAAGATGGCCCTTAGAGATTTCATTTTTCTCAGCCATGCTGGATGCAACCCTTAGTTTGATTCATGCCTGTTCACCACAGAGACTGAATAAAAGCCAAGGATTTTTGCTTCTGATTTCCTTTTAACATAACTATTTCTTAACTCAGCTTCCCTGCTGATGCTTTTCAGACAAGATTTTTAAGACTTGGTCAGAAAAAAGCAGTTGCCAGTTACAAGTCATCCAGTCTATCCCTTTCATGTTTTTTACTGAGAGAAGTTATCTTAAAAATATGCCATCAGATTTCATTCCAGAGAAGTCCAGGAGGAAAGAGAATGCACCCTGCTGGGTCTGAACCTGCTCTCCATCTCTTCAGCAGGCTGGAGCCCTCTCCTGTGCTAGTTCCCTTTTGTCTGCAAGGGGCTGGACTGCGGAGGCCACAGCATGGATTCAAGGGTGCAGGGTAGACAGGTTTTTCCCTGCATCTCGCAGTACCTCTCTCTCAAACACTCTTAGGACCTATTTTCTCTTACAACTCTAAAAAAAGAAGGTTCTGGAGATGTACCATAATTCAGACTTTCAGCTGTGAGTTGCAAAAGCTTATGAGAAAACTTCTGATGCTCGGAAGGAGTGAATTTACACCATTCTTCCCCCCATCCATATGCTTACTACTGCAGAAGCAAAGATTAATCAGTACTTTTGGCTTTTCAGATATCACATGTTGGAGCTTTTACTTTTAAAATAGAAGTATAAAAAAGGAATTTTCCTCCTACTCTTAGACTTTTCCAAGGTTTTGGTTAGCTAGCTGAAGACGGCTTTCGTTTTTGTTAATGGTGTGGATGTCTGGCTTTGTTGGGTGTTTCAGTTTTGGCTTCCATTTTGTATCAAGAACAAAAAGAAAAACCAAAGGAGGATGGTTTACAGTAATAATAATAATGCTAATACATCTCCTTAGCCTTCATCTGTATCCTACCTAAAAGTGATGAAGGTGCTGTGACTATATAAATGATTAATAATGATATAATGAATTTTATATCCTTGTCGACTAATGTTTCCACAATGTGGGTGGAAACTACTCTTCTGTTTAGACACATGTTGGATTGCTTGCAATGTTAATGTTGGAGTCCAAGAAATATAATAAGGACAAGAAAGGAGACAAATAGTATAATGTTTATTTTCATTTGTCTCTAAGGAAGTCTCAAAACCCATGAAAATGGGGGTTTTATGTTTTCATAAAAACACGTTTTACATTGCCCACAAAAACACAACTTCAAAATAACCAAATTCAACTTACTTGCATTAGAAAAGTTCATTTTAATTAAGTCAGTTATATACCTTTTAACATTACCAGTGTCAGACTGTGATAATGCTGTGCAACCCATAACTCACACATCTGAGAAATGCTGCCTTTCCTGGTGGAGCTGGATTAAAAACTTGATCCCTCACTGTAAGATGCACAGCATCTTGGATGAGCAACATTGTGTTCTCATCTCTAGAGAGTTTAGTGTAAAACAACTCCAGATTTTGTTTGGTGATCTCAGAGCTGGCTGAATAATTTCAGCCTTCCACAGCTCCAAATGCTGACATGCAGGGAGATGAAACTTTTGGATATTAAAATCCTGCTCTGTGATACTGAAGGAGATTAGTTTTTTGATTCCATTCATTGACACAAAGGCCAGTGAGCCTGAATGGAGGTGATATTTATTGTCTATGAAACTCCTGAGTAAGCTGAAATCACTTTAGGCATGTACACTCATACATGTATTCTCTCACATTTAGCCAGCTCCCCACGATGCAGTTTCTTTGAGCCAAGAACAGACAACTTTCAGGGACTTGGCTTGAAAAGATGTGTGCATGTAACACCCTCTGTCACATTTTACAAGAGGCTGCAATCAAGCAGTTTTTATACTTGGATTGTCTAGACACTGTGACAGTGGGAGGGGACAAGAGAAAGAAAAAGCCCATTTTCTCAGTCGTTCACTTTGCATCAAATTCTCCTTCCCTGTGTGCTGCTGTTGCCAGTGAAAAGACAGAGCAAGCGAAAACCAAACAGAAATCAAGACATTCATAATTCACTGGTTCTCTATACATATAATTCCTAGTAATACAAGCCCAAACCATTTTTTTTAAATACTAGTACATATGTATACCATCCCCTTGTTTATTCACTTTTTCCAGAATAAATACTTGTAGCAATTTTTCTTTTTGCAGCTGATTTATCATTTCAACTTTTTCTTAATCAGTGTGTAAATGAAATATGTAGGGTTGTCTTGTCAGCAGTTGTAAATTTATATTTGAAATATTCCCGGATTTCAGTGGGGATTTTTTTTTCCCCTGCTCAGCTGAACATTTGTGAATGAGCAACAAGAAAACCACTTTCCCTCCCACTGGTCTCACAGATTTAATGTTTCCTATCTCTTTTTTTATTTCATTTTTTTTCTCTACTTTCTTCATGAAAGCACATGGGAAAAAATAAGAGGAGAAACAGAGCTGGGAGGAGAAAGGGAGGAGGTGATAGAGTTTCACGGGGATGTAAGTCTGCAAGCCAACAAAAAGGCTGTGAAATCCTTCTTTAAACAGTAAATCCTGCATATCACTTAGTTGCTTTGAGGTGAATAAGCCCACGTTGCAGCTTTTAAGCAGGCTGATTTAATGGCTTACTCTTGCCTGCTCAGGTGGTCAGCACCTCTCCACCCTTGCTGTTGAGCTGGGGTTTCTCTCCCAGCATCTCCCACGCAGCGTTTGCTCACTGCCCGTTTTGCTCTCTGCACATCACAGCCACGCTTGCACAGAGGTGTAGCAGGGTCCAAGCAGTGAGTTCCAGACTCATCCCTTCCACCCAAAGCCTTCTGAGCTCGCTCCATGCTGAGAGCAGGGAGATGAGCCATCACCCCACAGGGCTCTTGCCTTCCGTGTGGTCCTGCTTCACTCCCTGGCAGTGCTCACAGAGGCTCTGAGAGGAGCCAGCAAAACCTCAGTTCTCAGTGAAATCTCCAAACAAAGGGTCTCCAGAGCCAGACTGTCCTGCTGTTGAAATGGTAAAAGCAGTAGTCATGGTTCCACAAGCAGTTTTTCACAGCTGATATGAAGCTGGCCAGGGCACCTCTGCTCCTCTCATGGTCCCTGAGGGCTCACCTGGTGTCACTGCTGGTCCTGGGGATGCACAATACTCTGCACCTCCAGCTCCAGCTTCCAGGGCGAGCAGAGGCGGGAGGTCAGTATGGCTACTGCAGCTGTAAGTGCAGCAGTGTTTTGCAGCCTCCAGGCTGCAAACCCCTTTCCCTCAACCAGTTGTTGCTTTACTTTCTTGAGGGATCCCAGCTCATGCCACCCATGCAGCAAGTGAAGAGTCGGGAGTCCATTTTTCTGTCCTCCCCAAAAGACTTAAACATTTTGGTGAGGGAGCTCTGCTTAGTGGGTGTGGTGTCTTGAAGGGAATAAAGAAATGCAAAAAGGGAAGTTTTAAGTCAGTTTTTCTCAGGCTAAGAGCCAGAGAAGGTAGACCCGTGCTAACTGCAGGCAATACAACTCCAGGAAATAAATAAAGATAAAATTACAGCATAACAGAATCATGTAGGTTGAAAAAGACCTCTGAGATCATAGCATCCAGCCTTTGACTGATCACCACCTTGTCAGCTAGACCACGGCACTGAGGGCCGTGTCCAGTCCTAAACCCAGTCTGGCTGGGTCTGATCCTGTGTGTGCCTTGTGATTGCACTCACGATGAGCTGTTCCATAACCTTCCTGGGCACCAGGGGCAGACTGACAGGCCTGTGTTTTCCCAGATCCTCCTTCTGGTCCTTCTTGTGGATGGGTGTCACACTGGGCAAACAAAATGATGCTTGTTTTTTCTGAACTGACTTGTAGAATAACTGGAAGTATCTGCAAATTGTAGAAAATACCCTTCAACAGAAGTGTTTTTCTTTTTAATTAGGCAGGTGAGATGTGAGAAGCAGGTATCCAGGCTGTGCACTGTCACATAAAAACAGGGAGCTACTGCATAATTTTTCAAGCATGACCACTGGTGAAACATTCTTTTTCTGAATCCCATGAGCTTGTCAAAACCAATTTCCTGTGTTGATGTTGGGGTAAGGCATAGAAAATAGCCAGCCTGGCAGCTACAGAAAAATTACTAAATTTTAAAAAGCATAGAGTTTACGTTTACCCAAAGTGACAGATATGGGTCTGAAATGTGAAAAGAAATGTGGGGGGACAAAAAAAAAAAAAGTACTTCACTATATTTTTTTCCATTCTCTGCATTTTCTCCCTGTCTATTTATATATTCTGGAAAAAGTATGTCTATTAAGAAAATTTTTTTAGGGTTTTTTCTGCCACTTCTCTTCCAACCCCACTGTTCAGAATATGTTGGTTTTGTGCCAGGTTGTATCTAAGAGTCACTGTACTGGTTCAGATCAAGGATGCATCCAGAAAAGTATCTGATTCCCTAGGTTCATCCCACCCAACTCCAGAAACTCAGGTTTTGCGTCTAGGTCCAACTTGGGCCACTAGAAAAGTAACACCACCACGTGGATTAGAGAAAGTTAGATCTGGCAGATGAAAGGCAACACTTGGTAACAGGACTAACCTTGCAGGGCTGCTTCTGAGATGTGGCAAATCACCCTCTGTCTCCCTCCGCGCAGAGAGAGGCAGGCACCTAAAATAAAGAGAGACTAACCCAGGCTGGTAGTGCCCCATGAGGGTGCTGAACAAGAGGTTACAAGAATTTTAAAAACATGGAGCATCCTTTTTGAAGCTGTAATTTTTGAAACCCTCTCAGTTTCATCTTGTGCAGAATCTGTACTTGAAGTTGCTCTGCATCTGACTTGTTAATTCTTCTGGGACTTTCTGTAGTTTCTCAACATGTGTACCTTTGCCAGCCCACCTTGTGTTACCAGTGATTTTAGCCTTCAATTTGGTACTGCTTGAAAAGGAGCTTCCTTTTTTTTTTCAGCTGTGCCCTCTGATAGCTCCCTCCCACTTTCCTGCTATAAAAATTCTTGGCTCACTGTGGCTGTTTTTCTGCCTGCCATGCAGAGCTCCAGCAATGGATGAAGGGTTTTGTCTTGAGGTGAATTCCACTCATGTGTAGTTGGCAAAGTCAAACATGAGCCACAAGCTAAGTGCCTCATTCTGTGTTCTGAGGGCAGTCTTGAACACCTCCAGCTGCACTTTTTTGGCTGAGTCCTTCTCCTGCCAGTTGCATCCTCCTGGCAAAGGGTGAGCAAGGTGTGTTTCCTCCTCTTGGTCTCTCTGTGCAAAATGTTGCTGTCAGGGCTGGACAAAGATCTGCCACTACCCTAAGAGCAGGCAGGACCCCCTTCCCCAGGCCTTGATGGAAAATTCCTGAGAGGAAGATTTTCTGTGAGCTTTTTTCCAACATGTTGCTGTTTATATTCAAACCACTGCAGGTTTTTTCCAAAGTACTTAACTTTTGAGCAGTGAATTAATTTGAGCCTCATCATATGTGCATTTGGAGGAGATCTGGTGAGCCTCAACATATGAGCACCTATCCTTTCCTTCCTCTCCTAGGATTTTAGATAATGGGCTGTGTGCAATGTAAGGATAAAGAAGCAACAAAACTGACTGACGAGAGGGATGGCAGTTTAACTCAAAGCTCAGGCTACCGCTATGGGACAGATCCTACTCCTCAGCACTATCCTAGCTTTGGTGTGACTTCAATCCCAAACTACAACAACTTCCATGCCACAGGAGGCCAAGGATTGACTGTGTTTGGTGGAGTCAACTCCTCCTCTCATACAGGGACGCTGCGTACAAGAGGCGGAACAGGTGAGCTTGAACATCTTATTTTAGTGCTCCTAGTGTCAATCGTGCATCTACAGCAGAGGCCTGACTGTCTCAGCATGTTGCTTTTAGGAAGAGCTATTTCATTAAATAATGTGAAGACTTGAAGTAGGGTGGAGATGGGTCTTCACCCCTACCTTTGCTAATTCGCAGGTTCACTTGGGGCTGAGAAATTATGTGTACATGCCAAATTTGGCTAACTGCCTCATCCCTCTACCAGGGAGTGTAAAGTGTGGGCTGAGCCACCTCAAGTAGTGAAATACTTGGCATGGCTATGTTTAAACTGTCTCTTCACCCCCCTTTGCCTGCTGGGGTTCCTGTGAGTGTACAGAGTGAAGGAGGTGGAGTGCCCACTGGCTGCATAAGACTGGAGATATGAGAGTAATTTAGAAGGTTGGAGGATTCAGTTTGGTTTGCTCTTCAGCAAGTGGAGCAGCTTACCTGTGGCTTATCCACATCATCTCTTGACGTTCCTTTCCCTCCTGTCTTTTGTGATGGAGTATAACCCACTTATCTTTTACTTTAGGTGTAACTCTTTTTGTGGCGCTTTATGACTATGAAGCACGAACAGAAGATGACTTGAGTTTTCACAAAGGAGAAAAATTCCAGATACTTAACAGCTCGTAAGTTTTAGGCTTGGGAATCTACTTTTTAATAGTTTCAAGCTTACAATGTTTACAATAATATGTCATTAGTAAAATCTGATGTTGGATATTCAAGTATGGAGGGGATTTACTCTCTGCTTACTTACTTGTCCTTGCATTTTGTGCACTTTTGCTAAGTGTTGTATTGTTGGGAAAAAAATTTCAACCACACGCAGCTTTACTTCAAAAAAAGTGTTAGATTGTGTGATTTATTACTTACATTTTACAGTAACCCCACATTCAGAACTGAGACTACCAGCTCTGTACTTTATCAGTAGCTACAAAGGTTCTGCAAGGCATGGACTAACACTTTTTCCAATCTGCTGCAAGTATTCCTACACAGAAATGAGCTAAAAGCTGATTCACAAAAGAGTTGTTATCCAGATGTATGTGCCAAGTTTAAAAGCATTTTTGTCCTTTTAAAGGTAGGTGATGCAGTCAGAACTTCCTAGGTTCTGCTGCATCTGACATGAAAACCACATTTCCGTCCTGGAAATCAACTTAAAATTAATTTTATCAACTGCCCATAGGAAAAAAATCCCTTAGCGATTTAAAAATAACTTCTAAAACTCACTGTGCTACTGACCTATATCTGAACATCTTGTAATTCTTGGCTAAGAGCATAAAGTGGTAGGCTCTGTGTTATGTTCACTACTGCTACCACGTAGAGGTAAAAATGGGTTAACAACTAAGTATGTCACTTTCTAAAGGCTTTGTGATATTGGTCTTCTCTTTTTTTTCTTATAATATGTGCCAATGAGGCAAATTCACCCCTGGTGCAACTCCTCTCAATTTTAATATAGCAACTGCAGGGTTGGAATTGGCTTAATGTGCATTGAAGTTTTTAAAAAATCAGGTAATTCTGTGGAATATTTCATGAAGCCAAAGAGCTTTGATGTAGATGAAAGCACAGAAACTTCAGTTACGATTTGTAGAGGGAGCAGCAGTTTAAAACCTTTCTGCTTCTAAATTAGAGGTTGGAAACAAACCCTTTTTAAACCTATGATCCATCTTTGTTCACATTGCCTTGTGCTTTCCTAACCTTGCACAAACTATGCCATAAGTTAAAACAAGAAGTTCCACACATTATAAATACTTTGTACATGCCAGTTGGTGGAATCTGGCAGTGCTCACCAAGACTTACAGAGCTGTCATCCTTGGAGTTGGTGAGAGATTCTCCTTCATGTCGGTGGCTGCAGTACATGCATTTTGATGCAGGTAATTACTGCCTGGAAGAAGAGTTTCTAAGCAAGGAAAAAAGACCAAGCATTCACTGATTTTCCTGTAGGATCATAGAAGCTCAGTTCCCATTGTAGTTAGGTGTATTTGCTTATAAACGTGGCCCTAACCACACCCCTGGAGTAGTGACAGCCAGACTGGGAATCTCCAGAAAGCTGCTTTTCTGTAAGAATTCTTCCTCTCTTCACTTACATCAGGAATTACATAAAATAAGCCTATTTTGAAGCACCTGCCAATGCTGCTTGCCAATATGTGCAAAAAAGTAGTTTGTCTGGAATTTTTGGAGGGGTTTAGATTTGGATTTTGCTTTAGCTTTCAACACACTAAATTTGATTTGTGCTTTAGAGCAAACATTCAGCACAACACCTGAAATGACATACAGGGGGTATCCCTGTGATTTGAATCCAGAAATTTTTCTAAAGGCAGTCAGGGTGAAAGAGGTACCTGCAGAGCAGAGCCTGACTTTGGGGCTTGGAAACACTGGGCCATCCCCAGCATTCCCACCACCACACCCTGTCTGGCCCCACTGATCTGCTGCCTCCTACCTCAGCTGCAGGTCTGAAATTAGGAGCTGTGAAAAAAGCCTCCTTTCTGGCAGTGCTTTGAGAGATTTAAGCTTCTCTGTCAAAGCACAGGGGATTGTTCCTGACGTTGGGATCGTCCACAGGACTGCTTTTTTCCTCCCTAGATACGACAAAATACCTCCATCTAGTGGACTCTCTGCACAGTAAGGAGAGATGGAATGGTATAATTTATCAAGCTCAGTGTGGCATAATACCTCAGAAATATTCTACAGCACATATGGGTTAGCACTTCACTGGCAGTACTAGAGACACAAACAAAAAGGGCCATTTGCCTGACATAGTAATGCACACAGGGTGTATTAAAACAGTGTCAACTGCCAGCCTCTGCAAAAGCTATTTGCACTTCATGTTACTTGAACTGTAAAATTGGAAGTGTCTCCTTTTTGACTAATCACAGCTGTTTTCTAGTTGTTTTCTATAGAGTTCGTGCTCCTTTAAACTGTTAAATAAAGTGAAGGTGAAAATTTAAAGAATTCACCTTGACACAACCTTTCCTTCTGGTAATAGCTTAGACTGTGTGTTTTCTGTAATTGTTTGCTGCCAGAAGAGGCTGAGGCTGAATTCTCCAATCACATTTGATAATAGTGTTTTATTTAGTGAACAAGTCTCTGGTTTAAAGAGAGGGGAACTGAGAAAGAGTTTCTAAGCAGTCCAGAAATAGAAAAGAGAATGCTTATTAGTAGTGGTAGCAGTTAAACACTGATGGATCTTGTGCTGAGAATGAAATAGGAATTGCTAAATCCCAAATCATTGCATCGTACAAAAAGCTGAGAAATAAACGTCTCTTAAAGCTGCACAGCCTGCAGCAATGTGCATTTTCTGAAAGGCAGTACCATGTCCCACTGTCTGCACCAGTGTAAGACAAAAATTCATGCTAAGCCTACAGAAGCTGCCTTAAGATGGTCCTGCATGAACCTCTTCCCATTTAAATGTTGTAGAAGAAGAGCTTTTTGCAAGTATTTGAAAATGCAGCCTAGTCCTGTGCTACCTCCTCCAGGTGGCCAGCGGAGGGAATCTAGACAATGAAGTGTGATCCTTAATGGCCATCTAAAATGCCATGTTGATAGATGCCTTTTTGGTATCTTTGGGTTTCAGATTAATTGTGCTCATAGAAGTTTCAAATCAGCAGTGAATGTGACACTGTCTTGTGGTTTAACCTCCAAGAACAACTCAGCCCTACACAGCCACTCATTCACTTCTCCCATGGTAGGACCAGGGAGAGAATCAGAAGGGTAAAAGTGAGAAAACTCATGGGTTGAGGTAAAGGCAGTTTAAAAGGTAAAGCAAAAGTCATGCACAGAAGCCAAGAAAAACAAGGAATTCATTCATGGCTTCCCATAGGCAGGCAGGTGTTCAGCCATCCCCAGGAGAGCAGGCTTCCATCATGCCTAACCATGACTTGGGAAGGTAAACGCCATCACTCCAAACATTCCCCCCTTGTCCTTCTTCTTCCCCAGCTCTGCATGCTGAGCATGCTGCCATATGTTGTGGAATAGCCCTGGGGTCAGCTGTCCCCGCTGTGTCCCTCACACAGATCGCGGCACACCCCCACTCCCTCTCTGCTCGGGGGAGAGGCTGAAAAGGCCTTGACACTGTGGGAATGCTGCTCGGCAGTAATGAAAACATCCCTGCCTTATCAGCGCTGTTTCCAGCACAAATCCAAAACACAGTCCCATACCAGCTACTTTGAGGAAAATTAACTCATTCCCAGCCAAAATCGGAACACAGCATTCAATTTGGCAATTTTCCTATGAGCTTTCTCAAGGGTCTGTATTAGAATAATTGCTATGGATACAGTTTTCAGTATTCTAGTCCAAATTCAGCCCTCACCAAACCTGATTACACTGGGCTGTTCTGCCTCTTCCTGCCATTATGCTGCATCTGAAAGGTTACAGGTCTAATCACTGTTGCAATAATTCCAGATATAAAGAAATATGTACATTGTTTGGGCTTAGGTGCAAGCAGCTCTCTCGGAAGGACACCGGTGATAAAGAGACAAGTTGCTGTGGCTTCTTACGGCCGCGTAGTTTTGGGTGCTGTTAACAAAGTCTGATCCTTGTCTGTGCAGCTGTGTCCTGCTCTCACTTCTCCTCCTCACCTCTGTTTCCACAGGGAAGGAGACTGGTGGGAGGCCCGTTCCTTGACAACAGGCGAAACTGGTTACATTCCCAGTAATTATGTGGCTCCAGTCGATTCCATCCAAGCAGAGGAGTATGTTTTCTTTTTCTGTTCTAAAGACCCATTAGTGCTGTATTAGAAGGAGGTGTGAGGAGCTGCTTTTGATTGATTGCAGCGATTTTTCAAATGACTTACGTTATATTTATTTCAGTTCTTTGCTGCACTGATAAATAATTAGGTAATTAGTAACAAAAGAAGCACGAGCTCAGTGCTTTTTCAATGTCAAAACAAAGGAAGAAAACCTAAAGGAACACGGGTCTGCTTCCTTTCTTCAGTTGTCAGCGAATTTCAAGCTTTAACTAAAAGGTGCCCTTGCTTTTCCTGAACCAACTTGTAAAAATATTTTGAGTCAATTAGTGTGCAAACTGTCCATTAAAGAGGACACGTTTTATCAACAAATAAAAATCCTAGGATAGGTAGGATGCCCACAATGCATACATAAAACTCCAATGAGGACCCATGTATGCAAAGAAAATGAGTGATGTGTGTATTCACGTTATTTCCAACATAAAAGATACAGTGAAGGAGCTTATAGAGCTGAGCAGGTACTACTGGAGTCTGTACTTCAGGTTGTCCTTGGTTGATTGTGAAACAACACGAAAACTGTTGCTGCAGGAAGGAAAAAAGGCTGTAAAAGCCTCTGAAAGCCTCATACAGAATCTCATCAAGGTTGAATCTCATTCTTCTACTGAGGTTTTATAGCTGTGCTGCAACAAAAATATTGAGTGCTAGTAAATCACTGTGTAGGTCAAATATTTATAGCAACATCTGTACAAATACTGCTCTTTGGCAGTGACTGTTTTCTGCCCTTTTCCTTGTGCATACCCTCCACCTACCACATCTTGGCCTCTGTTTGTCCAAGTTTGGCCTTTGTTGGAGGGCACCAAGCATTCTCAGCACCTGCTGATTGCAGGCTTAATGCAAAGAGCTACTGCCCAGCACAGGGAACATCTACTGTGTTGTTTGTCACATTGGCTTTCCAACGTGATAAAAGAGACAGTGTGACAAAAATGGTCAACTGTATCTGAGTAAGCATAATTTCCACTCAAAATCCTCCTCGTGTCTGGGCTTTGTGACACTATTTAGTGTTGCTACATCACATTTTGTCTCACTATTTCTGGTGTTTCCCTAAGGTGGTACTTTGGCAAGCTTGGCCGAAAGGATGCCGAGAGGCAGCTGCTGTCGTTCGGAAACCCCAGAGGTACCTTCTTGATCCGGGAAAGCGAAACTACCAAAGGTAGGATGGGCATTCTGACTGTGAATGAGATGATAATATGGGAAAAATTGTGCTGAGTGTGTGTTTTCAGTGGTATAAAGGTAGAGATTAAGTATTATTTTTGCATGTGTTTGTGTTAGGGAATTGTATGTCTGGATATCCCAGGTCTTAGGATGAGTGTTCAAAGTGTTCAAAAGAGCGACCAAAGTACAACTCACACTCAGCCTATGGTATCTGCAGTGCAAGCCACATGGTGTGATCCTTTGAAATGCTGGATCCTTGGGGGGAACAAAAAAAAGGAGAAAAATTATGCAGCAGTTTTAAATTCACATATTAACAGGGAAAAGACTTGAATATATTTCTAATTAATATATTCATAAAGTATTCAGCTGTATCCATTCTGTTGAAGTCAAGTGGAAGGGTGTATTTTCCTCCTTCCCTTTAAAAATATTGGAGGAGTTCCAGTTTTCTTGGCGGGTGCTATTTTTGCTTTTACTTTTTGCTCACAAAGCCTGTCAACATCTTCTTCAAAAGCTTCACATGTATGAAAAGATCTAATTCATACAACTATTGAGCAGAAAACTTGCAACTAACTAAAAACAAACCTGGCCATTTCTCAATTAACCAACAATCCAAAACAAAAGCTGTGGGAGGCATAAGTCACTAGAATTAATTCCATACAAGTTCTGTAGTTTAATGATGGTTCACATAATTAAAGCACTGACTTATCAGTGCTTTGATCAGAGCACCCTATCAGCTAGGCTTAGCATGCAAAATGTCACGGCTAGTGGAGGAGTTTAAAGAAGAGAAGCAGTATTTGCACTCCTCTCTCCCTGACCTATCTTCAGATGCTGCATTCAGTCATCTAAAATTGTAAGCTTTACATCATTGCCTCCTGAAGTCATTGGATTCTTCCTTTGCTGCCTATAACTCTGAAGACTGTTTTTGATGCAAAATCTGAATAGACTTGCTGTTGTTCCAGGCAGACAGTTTCTTGTCACCCCACAGCTTCACCATGCTTCCCATAGCAGTGAGGCATTCTCACCAGGAGCAAGGCAGGCTCAAACTTACTCTTTTTCTGCAAATAGCCTCCACCTGTTTTTTTTCACCAGCAGTTGCTCTGATGTGTGTGAGGAGCAGGACTTCATCCCACTCTGTGCCAATTTTAAAAACTCACTCATATATGCAGCCATGGATCCTAAAAACAAACACAATGCTGTTTCTCTAAACCACATTATCAGTTTAGTCTGGCTTCCCCAGTTTTTATACAGTGACAGAGGATGTGTTTTGCAGTGCTGTTTACTTAGCTAAGTCAGGGGTTTTTCTAATTTCTTGTGAGACACAAAAGCATTGGGGAAGTGTAGAAATCCATCATGGATGGACTTACAGCAGCAAGTTTAATTTCTCTGCATTCAAACTTAAGGCTCTCTACATCTGCAAGCAGAGTTTGCATCAAAGCTATAGGAAAAAAACCAAACATGCATATTTTATTGTAAAAAAAAATGCTTATTTCCTTTCTCATCCTTGTGCTGAAGTATGTTGTTAGAAGAAAACAGAGAGCTGCTTGTTCAAGAGAGAGAAAAAAACCAGTTGGGTGGGCTCAAGTGGTGTGTTCTGCCACAAGTCTTCTCAAAATGCCCTATCCCAACTAGCCATTGTGGGCTTAAGGCAGGAATTGTTTTGTGACCTAGAATTGTCCCTTCTGCTTTAAATAATAACAATAATAAAATTAATCAGGATCCTTTTAGAAGTATCATCCTGGATGATTTCAGCATGAATTTAACTTCCTTTGATCATGGTTGCCTTCTCTTGTTACTTTCAAAATAAATCATATGGAGCTGGCTTTTCATTTTTTCAATGCCTGACTACCCAGGTGCTTCATCAGCTCTTGTCTGTATAATCCTTCACCTGGTTTCAATCTCCACCTTTCAAGACTGTCTGGTTTTAGTTGTTTGGCTTTTTAAAAAAAATCATTAGCATGATATATTGCAATGTCATATTTCTATCCCAAATTTTTATTATTTCTATCTCTTGTATTTAAATTTATCATCAGAGAATAATGACTAGTATAGATAACCAACAGCCTAAATAAATGAATAATGAAATATGTCTTGGTTCTTGTTTATGTCCAGGTTTGAACTAAAGCTCCAGTCCTGCAACTTGATCTGAGGTCAGCGGGGGTCCACAGAGGGCCACCCACACAGCTCTGATTGCAGACCTGGAACCACAGATTGTTTACATTTCCCTAAAGAATCTAAAATAGTGAGCAGATATGCAGGGAGCGTGACTAAAGAAAATACAGCTGCTGCCAGTGGATCAAAACTCAAAAATGCAGAGGTGGAGAAGACTGCCTGGAAAATTCTGAGAGGAGGCTGACAATGTACAGCCCAGAGTGGTGGTACAAAGCATGCACAAGATGTGCTTGCAAATCACCAAAAAGCTTTGAACTCCTAGTTGAGACAAATGTACTGACTCAGGGAGAGCCTCTTCAGAAAACAGTCCTAAACAAACAGTATTTGGCTACACTTAGAAATCATAGAATCACAGCAAGGCTGGAGTTGGAAGGGACATTTAAGATCATCTATCTCCAACCCCACCAAAATAAATACATGAAACTAAAATAAAACTTTTTTTAAAGAAAAAAAAAAAAAAGACATAAAACAACCCCTGACACTCCTTTAAGGGTACCTCCCATTCAAATAAACCAGAATCATCTGTTTTAAGTGCTGTCTCTTTTCCTCCTATATAGGGGACAAACAACAGGGGATTTGAGAAGTCCTTGGAGTCAGGGTGGAGAGGTTTTGCTCACTGCATCTCCTTCAGGGATGAGCCACCCACCAGTGTAACCTGTTGTTGGTTAATGTGGTCAAGGAGGTTTCTTCCTGAGGATACATCCAAGAAAGACATCTTATACTCGGACCACCTTTCATGTCACACAAAACTGTTTGCTGCTGGTTTTCCTTTTCTACCCTTAGCTGACGTGGTCACTAGCTAAAGCAGCAGAGGCTCCAGAAGGAGGCCCTTCCTGAGATCTCTGACAGTTTCCTCTTCTCCTTTTAATGCCTAAATTCCCTTGAGTAAACACAGTATTTGTCTGAACCATGAGAAGAACTTGTCTTCTTTGCTGCCTTTGAAAAGGGCCATGTTTTTGTTTGGCTGCTGCGTTACGCTGTAAAAAAGTGGCTTTGCTTTTGACACTGTAGAGAACCAGCACACATCACTGGATATAAAATAGGATTGTCCTCCAGAGTGAGACCTGAACGTGCAGGTCCCCACGGAGGTGGCTGAGCTGTTTTTGCAGTCAGCAGGAAGCTGAGGCTCTGTTCAGCTGCCCGTGACTGCTGACACAGAGTTCCCATGCCAGCATTATGCCATAGTGCCATAACACTCATGGAAACTGGGCTGGGATTCAGCCACCCTCATAGCACCAGGGGCTTATGCATGGGCATATAAATCAAGCCCCCAGCCCACCTGCAGACTGCCACCACTGCACCTGAAACTAAATCCAGTCCATGGACTGAACTGTTAGTCCTTTACATGGCCCTGAGCATCCAGAGCCACTTCATATGCCTGCAGGGCATCCACATGGCTGGAAAAATGTGACAGCCTGTGGGAAAACTGCCAAGCAGCATGTCCTGAGGCATCTCACATGGCACTTAATCCTTGTGCTAGGCCATCTGAATCCTGCTAGTAAGCTCTAAAGCCCCACATGGATTTGGGAACTTAAATGTGAGGTTCTTGCAGATCTACTGTGCTCTTGGTGTAGTATTACCTTCTAAAGACTGTGGTGTACAAAATACACTTATTTGGTTGTTTATAAAGAAGTTGGGATCCATCCAGGTAACAACACTACCCACATATAAAATCATTATCCCCCGAGCTTCCTGTGAAAATTTTGATATTTACCACCCACTGGCATTTACACAAAGCACAGTATTTGCAGTGTAACCTGACACTTAGAATAGGAAAAGTCAATTTAACAGCCTGGAGCAGTAAATGTTAAAATGTGACTTTTCATTTACACAGAAGTGCCGGTATCTTTCTAGAACATTGTGAAAGGGACATCATGTGAACATCCCAGGATTTCTCTGATGCTTACCTCATTGTTTTAGATTAATTTGTTCTTTTTCAGGATACAGTGAGCTTTTTGGAAGCAATTTCTCTTTCACTTTGTAGCAACTGACCAGGAAACCAAAATCTTTGTGACTAAAAGCTAATTGCAATTTTTTATTTCTCCTTTGCTTGGAACAGGTGCCTATTCCCTGTCTATTCGAGACTGGGATGATATGAAAGGAGATCATGTCAAACATTATAAGATTCGTAAACTTGACAATGGTGGATATTATATCACAACTCGGGCACAATTTGAAACTCTTCAGCAGCTGGTTCAGCATTACTCAGGTAATTTTTCAGACAATACATGGCACTCTGAAGTATTTTAAAACAAAAGTGTTTGCTGCTGAGCTGATGTATGTGTAAGATGCCCTAAAGAGTCATTTGATCTATGACTCTAGCTTGTTGTAATGCATCTTCTGTTATCCCTTTCCCATTAGAGTTATAAATGTCTTTGAGTGCTGTTCATGGGATACAGCAGCAGAGCTTTTAAAACCTAACACTTCACTGTGCTAAAGGTTTTGTCAGCTCTTCCTCTTCTAAGCAAACCGAATTACCAAATTTGACTTGCACATCTCCAAGCATGAATTCCCTGTGAATAAGCGAATGCTAATATGTGCCGTTTTGCAGCACGCTATTGCTAATAATGCAATTAGGAATTGCATTGTGAAATTCAGTCACCTAAAACAATGGCCAAAAAGTTTGCATGTATTAGATACATTAAATATATTTTCCCACTGAATTTTTATTCTATGTGCAAAGTATTAACATTTAAATTATGTTAAATAAGTAAGGCAATATACGTGTTTTTTTATGCACACTGTTTGTGTCCACCCAGCAAATTTTTTTTTTATTATTACTGTGAATAAAGTGTGGCATGCACTATTCCACCCAAAAGTACATCCTGTTGTCACTGGCAATTGGTGTGCAACACATGCAACTTCAAAGCCCCCCAAACCTGCATAGGACAACTGGTTCTTACACAGAAGATTGCCATGCTTCTTAGCATTGTCAGGTTTTTAAGCAGAAATTTGTATTTTGAATTATTTGTTCTTTGGGGTTTTTTTTCCGTTTACTTTAGCTTTTCATAATGTTATTAACAGATTACCCCAAATGCTTGCTGCTCAAAAACTTTTCATAATTTTTACTTGGGAAATCAGCTTTTCTGCGGGGCATTTTTTCTGTATTCTTTGTATTCTGTCTGCTGCATTCTTATGCTATTCATACTAGACATCTGGCTGTCTTCTCCACCCAATTCCTGATGGGTGTGTGCTGCCAGGGTGAACTTCTAGTTGTTTCTGGTGACTCTACTTCAAGCTGAATGAGGTATAAATCCTCACATATAAGGAAGATAATTTGCACCTCACTGTACCAGTTGATATATGTTGGGTGGCGTATTTTCCATGCACAGATGCAGAAACAAATAGATCTGGAAGCAGCCATTTCTGTGCAACACGGAGGCATAATCAATAGGATCCAGGCAGGGTAGCTCTGGAGGCATGGTACTGCATATGCTAATGAAGGTTTGCTTTAGAAAGAATGTCAGACTTGCATGACACCTACGAAGACACCGTTTCACAGAGCAGAACATGGAAGATGCCTTTTCCTGGGCTACAAAAAGTCCACCAAATTTTCATGGCTGTGATTTTTCAGAAAAAGAAGTAATTAATCTTCTCCATGTTTCTTTTACTCAGTTCAGAAACAATTCAGCTTGTAATTGACAGATTATTTTTAAAAAGCTATACTGTGCCATAGTAAACCAGTCACTCAAGAGGTTATCTCAATGCAGCATTGTGGGAGGAGGGAAATCCTGGGTCTGCAAGAGAAACCAGTGGCGGTCACCTTCCATTTCAGGCTGTGCAGAGACTAAAATATTTCCTGTTCTGTCTCAAATGAATACGTTTCAGTGTTCAATTCCTAATCTCCCAGGATGCTTTGTGGTATGCAACTAACAGCTGTTGTGAGTAGCATTGTTTTTATGCTTACTGTATTTGTTTCATGTCACACTTTTTTTTCTTTCCTCTCCTTTGCTGTTGGCTTCACTTCTGGCTCCATCAGAGAGAGCTGCAGGTCTTTGCTGCCGCTTAGTAGTCCCCTGTCATAAAGGAATGCCAAGGCTTACTGATCTGTCTGTCAAAACCAAAGATGTCTGGGAAATTCCACGAGAATCCCTACAGTTGATCAAGAGACTGGGAAATGGGCAGTTTGGGGAAGTATGGATGGGTATGGAGCAAAATAATTACTCTAAAATAGCTCGCTGTATGGGGATTACAAGATGGAAGGTGAAAATGTAGGGCATTGTGACCAACAAGAAAAAAAATTAGTAAAGCTCAAACTGTTAGGAAAAATGTCTTTGGAATCACGCCTTTGACTTTGAAATTCTTTAATCTTCAACTTTCACTATAATTGATGGCAAAAGAAAACCGAAAATCCATGTTTCCTTGGAAGGCCTTGATTTTGACAAATTACCACTCTCTTAATAATAAATCAAGGCTCGCATAGCAATCTCTTAGCTATACCAAGGAGCCTTTTTCTGCAAGCTAACAAAAGAAGTCCTTACCTTCAGCGTCCAAAAAACAGTGTTTGCAAATGAACTTTATTGCAGCACTGAGAGACCCTCACCTTCCATCTTTCTCAATGCATGCATAATTTTGGATTATAAGTGTGTTTTTTTATTAATTTCCTCTCCTATAGAGAAAGCTGATGGTTTGTGTTTTAACTTAACTGTGATTGCTACGAATAATACCCCACAAACTGTTGGATTGGCTAAAGATGCATGGGAAGTTGCACGTGATTCATTATTTCTGGAACAGAAGCTTGGTCAGGGGTGTTTCGCTGAAGTGTGGCGTGGTAAGGCAGAGAATATATTTTGCTTTGGATGGATCTTTTAAGGCCCTCTTGGCAGAAATAAGCATTTCAAGTATAGATCTTAAGGCTAAAAGATCAGAATAGTGTGAAATGTTAGTTTATATTGCCTGAAACAGTCAAATGTAAATACAATAATCCATGGGGAAGCTTCCTTTCATTTGCACACAGTGGTATGAGAGGTTAGGGCATTAAAATTCATTAATTGCCTTGGGTTTATTTGGGTGACTACACAATTGCTAGGTATTAAAATAGGAATTATGCTAAACCTGTAAGGCAGAATGGCTAACCAGAAATTAATCTGGTAAGTAGACATTTTTCTTACCTTGTCTGTTGTAGCACTGATGGAATCAAACCCTGAAAATGTTTCCATCCACTCTCCCAGTTTAAAAATAATGGCAAATATCAGCAAGCTAATATTGTCAAGCTAGCTTTCCCATGCATCCACTTCTTCAAGTCTGTTTGCAATTTGTGTCTGCAGCAGAACCCAGTAATTCGATATAGAGACCAGGGACAACAGAGACAAAACTTGCCGGGCCCAGCTGAACCCCCACTTTGAAGTCCAGAAATATTGACCTTTTCCAAATCCACTGACATTGTTTTCTGCACACTGGCCAGCTTAATTTACTCATCATGGGCCTCATTCTTTTAATGAGTATAAAAAAACAGCAATTTACAATCTACATAAATCTTACTATGGCCATAGCATTGAAACACAATATAGTGGCCATTTCATGAGATGTGGCTCAATTTCTAGCCAAATTCTGTTCTGTATAGACTCTGAAATTACCAGTTCAAATAAAGAATCACTGTATGTTGTTTCTTCATAAAAATTTGAGGGGGCAGTTTGATCACTCCTTTTGTTGCAGTAACACAAAAATATGTACAAAACAACCAGTGTGTACTCCAGCAAGGAGCACAGCAGCAAGTCTGTGAGATTTACAGAATTTATAGACTATAAATATAGAAATTTATAGAATCTCACAGAATTACAGTTGACCTGTTGCAAAGAAAGCTGGCTACATTTATATTGGGGTTTCCAGATAATTGTAGTTTCTCCTTCTCATTCTCCATCTTGAATGCACAAACAAGTTTCCAGTTTATGATCATACTTAGTGGTCAGCTCTGTGTGCCATAGACCTTAAACTGATACAACAAGTTAAAGGAACAAATGTGAAAAATAAATAAACAAATTAATTAATTAATTAAATAAAATAAATCAGCTATGATAAATAAAGTGCCAAGTACCAGTACCAAGTAGCTGTCAGAAATGCAAAAATTATGATTACAATTATGAAATTCTATTTCTTAATGTATAGTAAAAAATATGTTAACAGCCCTGAAGTATTACCAAATTGGAATAGATTAACACAGTAAAAATTAATGAAAAACATAAGCAGTAATTAAGTAGTAACTAACTACATATGGGAGGAATTCAGAGGGAAGTCTATGCTACTTTTCTATTAGAAAAATATACCAAAACAGAAAAAGAAAATTTAAGAATTTAAACTGGAATCGGGGCTGAGAGGATAAGCATTTTTGTTTTATTCTATTTTTTTAAACTGGAGAAATTAATAAAAGCATTTAAAAACAGACTTGCTGAAAACACTTCATGGTAATAGAACAAGTCCTGGGATTTTTATTTAAACGGATAGTACGCAATTAATCCTGTTAGCACACAAGGTGAGATCTTATTTTATGAATGCCAGTCTGGTGCCCGTGAAACTCTGGTATTATTCCTGGTTCATGTAATTTGTGGTAGCTCTGCAAAGTGCCCATGACTGATGGCACACTGCAGTCTGGAGCCTCAGCGACTCCAGAAAAAACACACTCCCTGTCACCCATCAGAAAAGATTTTGGCCACCCTGCTTGAAATTAGAGGCAAAGCCACATCCTTCCCAGCTTACACAGGAGTGCCACTAGAGCAAAGTCCTTCTTCAGCTCTGGTTTGAAGGACTGAGAGAAATGAAGGCTTCAGGAGTCCTTCTGAAGCGTGCTGGGGTAGCAGAGGTGGTAGCTCAAGGCATTACTCCACTGACAGTACAGTGATAGCTGGCACTGAACTGGCAGAAAGAAATAAAGGCATAATGAAAACCAAACTTGCACTGCACCCTTTTGACTAATATGTGCCTCCAGCTCCCCCAGACATTTGGGATTGCCCTTTAAAAGTGTGGAGCAGCACAGGAGCAGCAGCTCCTCCACTGCTCTTCTGCTATCCTCAGCCAGGCAAGGTAGACCTGGGACCTGAGCATTTACAAAAAAAAATACTCATTTTATGGCTCATTTATACTCTGGCAGGTTGCAAAAGCTCATGATAAGTTATTTTGGCCTAACCAGCTCCCATGCAGCAGCTGAGCCCTGTTATTGTTCAGTTACTTTCCACAAACTGGATTATTTTACACGTTAACTTTCTTCCTGACACAGCCTTTGTGTACTTTGTGGGCTTTCTGCTGTCCTCGTGCTTAAGTGCAGAGGAGTAGTTTTTAATGTGATTAATCCCTTTTTATTTTAATGTGATTAAGTCATTTAGTGTTGCTCTGCCTTATCACACAGCAGCTCCCTATCTACAGATCACATTCCAAGCCATGTCAGCCCTGACTCCGGAGCAGGAGTCTGGGCAAAGGACAACCAGAAGGCAGTAGGAAAGTGGTATTTCTTCCCATTTTCATTTTCCTTCCCACAAAAGAAAAAAAAAATCACCACCAAAAAAATCCCCACTGTTTACATAAATAGTTCTTCTGGGTTTTCTTTCTTTCCAGTCCTCCTCCCCCTTGCAAATACCCAAGTGAAGCCCCACCTCTTGCAGGATGCCCTGAGTCATCCTTCCTCAGTTCTCTCCAGGCTTTTAGTTGTTCCAGAAGGCTTGGTAGCTGATGGCTGAAAAACGATGCAACTTGTCTATTTCAGTGCTGATCACAAGGAAAGAGCAAACTGAAGTGGGCAGGAGCACCTCATTTTCTGTCTGCAGCTGCTGGGGATAAGAAGGGGAAGGAAAAAGACACATTTCAGTTTGGAAACACACCTGTGTTTCTAAAATGAAATCAATTCAGGATTTGTTTCTCAGGAGGTTTTTGGGGTTTTGGGTTTTTTAAAATCTGACTCACAACAAATCAAAACGTTAAAATGTGTTGCAAATGAGAAATTCTGGTTTAACCATTTTTTTTTGTCCAAATCTGTGATGGGAGCTGTGTTGTTGTTTGCAGCAATTACTTGTTAGCAAGGGAATACACAAAGACGGGTTTCAGCAGTCCCAAGTTTCTTACTCAGAGAAGGTTTCTGTGGAAATTACTGGAAACATTGTCTGAGTAGGACAACAGCAATTGTGCCCCAGTGCCAACAGGAGTATTATTTTTCAATGTAACAGAAAAAGACTAAAATATGAAGGAGGTGTGGGAGGAATATAATGATAAAGCAACATGGGAAACTAAACTTTTTTTTAAAATCTTATATTAAATGTCCTTGCTATTTTTTTTCATGCTTACATTAGGCATCAGGTAGAAAAAAGAGCAGAATATATTTAATCTAACTAAGTGTCTGTGCTTGTAGGTACATGGAATGGAAATACTAAAGTGGCTATCAAGACCCTGAAGCCTGGCACCATGTCTCCAGAATCCTTCTTAGAGGAAGCCCAAATCATGAAGAAGCTAAAACATGACAAATTGGTCCAACTTTATGCTGTGGTATCTGAAGAGCCTATCTATATTGTCACAGAGTACATGAGTAAAGGTGAAGCCAGAGCTGCTGTGCTTAATAATATTTTTTCTTTATTGTTTCTCCTTGGGGATACAGAGGGAGGTGCAGCGGGGTGCATGCGAGGAAGGAGAGAGGGAACAGGAAACTGGAGTCACCTCTGGCTTCAGAAGAATTATGAATTCCGCTATGAACTGGGCCCAAAACCTGATTCACAAAGAAAATCTGTACTAGCTGGGGGAAAGAGAAGTTAGTGCAGGCTAAGTGATTCCAACTGCATCAGCATCCAAACTTCCCTGGCAAGCGATATTCATTCTGTAGGTTTGATGATACTACATGCTGCTTCCCAAGATCCTAGCTTTTCCTGGCATCAGTGAGTTCTTAGGACATCTTCTTTCAGTGTTTACTTGTTGGCCTAGGATTTCTGTTTCCTCATTTAGCCAACCCTGAATCTTGTCACTGCACCTCATTCTCAGATCACACTTCACTTTCAGCCCACCCTATTATCATCTTAACACATTATTTGCACATATTATTCTTTCCCTCCTCTTTTTCCTTCACTTTCCCCTTCTCCCTTGTCTCTTCCTTAAGCTACTTAGCTGGTAAGAGTGTAGTAAAATGAGAAAAAGAAAACTTCTTGCTCCATCAGATCTCCAGCAGGGTGCTGAGAGCAAAGCAAAAAATCTGCTTGTTTTAGAAAAGCAAATGAACCAAATAGGAAACATAAGTTCTCACAGGGAAGTTTTGTTGTACATTGGAGGATACACTCTGAAATTTTAAGTGCATTCTTTCAGTCTATTTGGAGTTGACTTTTATTTTCCTGGCAGGTGCTTGCCCACCTCCCTCCTCAGAGGCATCCAAGCCCTGACTAACTCACACTTTAATCATATGTCTCAGTGACAAGCATCTGCTTTTTCCCTTTAAAAATAAAGACTTTTCAAAACCCTTCTGAAGTATGGGGTTTATTTTGGCTTACTTTACTGGTTTGTACTGTAACATTTTACATCTTTGGATCTGAGCTTGAGGCTGACTATTTATCAAGGGAGAAACGCTTAATCATCTGTCTTTTTCCTTTATTTTTTAAACCAGTTCTCTGACCTTATTTAAAGGAGACTGCTACACTTCTCTGTTCAGATACAAGATTAGGACAGAAGCTATAACATCCTAGGCTCTTTTTTTAGGGCAACGGGTACTTTCTTGTTTTCCCTTGCACAGGAAAGTGATGTTCTTATAACTGTTGCTGAAGTTGCTTTCATTTCATCTCTTCTTTGTCTTCTAAAATTAATGGTTCATGCTGTATTTAGTTCTGGGTTATCTAGAGGAGGATCACCACTAACTTCTAAGGAAAAATAGCCTTTACCAATGCTATCCTCCTTGGGCTCACCAGGCTCTGGGCTGACCTGTCCTTTGGATCAGGCTGAGCTAGGATCTGACTTCTTCCATAACTTTTGTGGCTTGGAACTGAGCTGCTGCTTTGCAGTTAGCTGAGGCCTTTAGTGAGCAGCAGGTATGTAGTTTTAAAGAGCACTGCAAAAGTTAGGAAAGATCAACTTTCTCAGTAATGGTCAGGAAAATTTAAAACAATCCTGTTTCCTTTCCCTGCAACTCTCATTGTAGTAGTTGCACATTCTTCTGCAAGCCAACTAAAAGAGTGAAGTGAGTACAATAGGGGAATTTGGAGATATCATGGGTTCTTTTGAAACTGTCCCTTGAATTTGAAACATTGCTGTCTTTAATATTGCACATATTGCTGAACCTCCATTCTGATGAGTTGTTTTCCTAACATCTCTCTATTGTGTCAACTCTGCATTCACAGGGAGTTTGCTAGATTTCTTAAAGGATGGAGAAGGAAGAGCTTTGAAGTTACCGAATTTGGTGGACATGGCGGCCCAGGTCTGTCTCCAGAGCACTGAGGTGTAGGTGTTTTATAGCCCATGTATGAACTGAGTTTGTTTTAAATGCATGGTTTGTCTCCTGCTGCTCGCAGGTGGCCGCGGGAATGGCGTATATCGAGCGGATGAATTACATACACAGGGATCTGCGGTCTGCGAACATCCTGGTGGGCAATGGCCTAATATGCAAGATTGCCGACTTTGGATTGGCAAGACTGATTGAAGACAATGAATATACAGCCAGACAAGGTAAATGCAGCAGCAGGTGCAGCACTGAGTGTCATTCTTGTGGCAGGGAAAGAGTGGGACGTGGTTTTGAACAGCTCTCTCTCCTATGCTTCGGGGCTGCTTTCAGTAAATCCTGAACTCAAATTAACTCCTAGTCAGAAGATCACTGCTGAATGCGTGTCCTAAAGAGAATGTCTTACTTCGTTGTCTTTTCTTTGAAAAGCAAAATGAAACAAAGGTGTTGAGTGAGAACACAGCTGGAAATGACAGCAAAACCAGGATCTTCATGGTGCCACAGCAAAGAGGATATTTTACTTACTGGTTATGAGAATGTGGTAATCCAGAAAAGTGTATGTAGGGTATTTATTTTGTAGTGTGCCTTCTAGTATTTACTAACCACTACTATCACTCCTGTACTATTCTTACTTTCTTTATTTCAAACAGGTGAAAGAGTTGTGCCTCTGTGCAATGGAGCTGCCTCTCTGTGCACTCTATTTTCTTTTTCTTTCTTTCTTTCTTTCTTGCTTGCTTGCTTTCTTTCTTGCTTGCTTTCTTTCGTATTGTTTTAATAGAAATGCCATCTTCCACTGCTACACAGGGTGCTGGGCACAATCGACCATTGATACACTATAGAAATGTATCAAAGAGTTTTGTAGCTTTTTCTAAAAAGCATGTGTGTTCAAACTGAGCCATGTCACAGGCTCTTTTTAGTTATTCTTTACAAGTCATGCTTAGTTGTCAGATGTTGGTCCAAGCTGCAGAGCTACAGTTTTGTTCTCTTTCTGCTGGCAGTGCTTCGGTAGTGCTTGCTCAATATGTGTTGGTAAACACGACTCCATCCTTTCAGTGCCAAAGCCAAGGAGGGTCCCATTAAACCCTGTTGTGCATCACCAAAAACTCTCTTTGTGGGTTTCCTCTTGTGAGTTTCTTCTCTTGAGCAAAGTGCCTGTTTCAGCATGGACCCTGTCATTAATTCTTAGGAAACAGCTAACCCCTTTCTCTAACTTTTTCTCTAAGTGTTGACAGAAGAAGCCAGAGAGTTTGCAGCATGCCTTGCCCTGGCCTGGGAGCAGCAGCAGCTCTCAAGCTGTTCTCACCCCCCTGAACTGCTGTGGGCAGTACCCAGTCACAGGGCTGTGGACCACAGACTGCATCCATCCTAAAAGGTGCCTGCTTCACAGTCAGACAGCGAGGCCTGATGATTTTGGTGGGGTCCTTGAGGAACCCATGACAGATACTAATGCAGAGCCTTAACTACTATTGATTTCAGCCTGAGGGTGGGAATTGCTTCTTGTTAGAAAAAAATAGGCTGTGTCATTCTCTCTAGAGCAATAAGAGTGTCTGGAGAGGCTCTGGCAGACAGAAAGCTGCCTGCTTGCTGTTCCCCTGTGTAAAACAAGAAGAGTTTTCCCTGAGCAAGGCAGGCAGATCTAGTCTGCAAAATGGCTTTGAAACAGTGTCCTATATTATCTCCATTTCTGCCTGGTTTGCTGCCATGTCTTTTGTTCCCTTTTGAAACTACCCAAAGTATAGTTTTACATGACTAATTATTTGTTTTCATAGACAAGTATGTGACCTACTTCTGGCCAAATCTCTTCAGGCTCCTGATCCCTAGGAAATCCTGTGATGGCCTGTTTGCCTCCCAGTTCAAATCTCTCAGAATACTTTTGCCCTCTTCACATGTTAAAAAAGCTGTGAAAACCTACCTGACTGATCCTGAGGAGAAGTTTAGATTTTTAAATAAAAATCACTGGATTTGGGGTGGAGAAACTTTTAGAAAAGTATAACACCAGGCCTGGCAGGGAGAGGGAACATAGCTGTGGGTACTTCCAGCCCTTTTTCTATGGCAGAAATCACTTGTATTGAGGAAAAAGTGTCTGGGAAGGGAGAATTAGTTTGGCTTTTAAAATGCATTGCTGATGATCTGGAGATCTGAGTCATGTTTGCCTGGCTTCATCTTCTTGTGCCAGTATGGAGAAGTCACCCATCCTTCCCATGCTTGGAGGCAGTGGACAGTAATTCCTTTCCTTGACCTCCAAGTCAGGCTGAAGTCCTTCAGAGCTACAGAATTCCTTAAAAGAGAGACCCAAAGTGCTGTAACCACGGGCATCATGTAGAAAGGTTTTCCTACTTTCATTAATGATTTTTGTCCCTTTCTTAAGGAATAGGAAGGGGTGCTTTTTGTGACCAAGTAGCACACACTCAATTCACATTTCATTGCAATTAACCTGGCTTCCAGGCAAGGGTGAGCTTAAGACCTTTAATTTATTGAGGGAGAAACATGGTTTCTATTGCACCAATGGATTTTTTTTTTCCAACTGGAATTCAGTTCTGGCTTGTTTAGTTAAGCTTCAGTTTGAGCAATGCTTGTTGGAGACCACAGTATCAGGAGGAAATGGTTGCCTCTGCTTGTTTCCCATGACCTATTACTTCAGCCTCCAAGGGGATGCATCTGGGGACTGCTCTGTTTATCTAGCTGACTACTGCTTCAGTGGGAATTTTGACACAGGAGGAAAGCTTGGCCAGCAGAGGGGAGGGGAACACGGAGCGCTCCAGACTGGCAGCTCCTGTGGGAGAAAGGAAATGTTTTTCCTTGCAAAATCTGAAGATTAAAGTCTCTGGTCACTCTTCTCAGCAGTCATCCTTCTTTTGGCTTAAGTGCGTTAGTACAGAGCTCATTGCTGGCGTGGGGTGGTTTTCTCCAGCTTCACTTGATCTCCTGCTCCCTTCCCCCACTGTCACTTTTGTCTCTGATTAAATATTTTGAAAGGAAACAGATGGGGATGCTTTGAGCCCCAGCAGGCTAGAGTGCAGGATTCCTGAACCTGTGTGGGTATTACTTAGCCTGGTGGTAATGTTTTACTGACCGGTTTATTTTCTTTTGGTTTTGAACAAAGGAGGCCTGACTGCTCCTGATTTATGAGAGGTAAATAAAAAGCAGTTCGTTGTCTGCACTGCCATTTCTCAGCAATTGTCGGGAAGGAAAGAGATGGTCATGCCACTAATGATTTAAAGTGTGTGACTAGCAGCTATACACTGCCATTAAATAATACAAAAAAAAAAAGTTCTTGGCTTGTAATGAGCATTGGGCTCCTCTTGCTTTTAGAGGAAGTGAGTAATCAAAGGGGAAAAACATGCCTGTTTAGAGTGACACCCATTTCAAAGGCTATGCTGGCGGACTGAATTGCAGCCTGTCCCATTGCTTCTTTTGGCTGTTGGTGTTGCAACATCTTCCCCACACACAGAGTGTCAGGCATGCAGTGTTGCTTTCTTCCATTGGTGATGATGCTTGTGTCAGCCTGTAAGGCAAGACTTAAAACCCCTGGTATCCTACAGGACAAACTTCCCATCACCCCCAGCAAAGGATTTCCCTGGAAGTTCTGCTATCCTTGCACTGATATGGTTCACAGTTACGTGGAAAGTGCCAGTGCTCTACAGAGTCACTGGGTTAGAGTTGTTACTATTCTAAGCAGCAGCAGCTGATACAAATTTAAAATTTTCTTTAAAAAAAGTGCAGTTATTTTCCAGGCCACGTTTCTACTGCACACACCAGCAGCACTTGCAGTAGTGCCACTCTAAGCACACATGAAACAACAAGGATCTTTCTGATGCCTTCCAGACGAGTCAGAGCTATTTTGGGAGCTCTCTCTAGTACTTGTTTGTAAACTCACAGATCATTTTTGCCTCCTTAACACTTAGAAGTAACTCCTTCCTGCCCTGCTTAAAATCAGGTGGTGCTTCTTAGTTTGATTCCCTAGAAATAGGCAGGGATTTCCCCACCCTTCCAGCCTCTCTCCAGTCACTTTGCAGAGACTTGTTCCCCAGCTAATCAGACTGGTTTGTTTGTGACCGACTGTGCTGTACCACCCCGGGCTTTGTTTTCTGCGGTTCCCTGAGCCAGCCCAGGAGGGGACAGGAGAAAGGGCTCCTGGTTCTCAGCCAGAGGGGTCGCGGGGGATCCCCGCTCGCTCCTGCAGAGGTGCCAGGTGCCCTGCGGAAGGGAAGGGAAGGGAAGCTGCAGTCAGAGAGCCACAGGGGTGCTCAGAGCCGCAGTCCCGGCCCTCGCCCCCCCCCCCTTCCTGGGGAGGGGTCCGCCTGCGGAGCCTGCGCCTCATCGCTGATGTTTGCCAGGCTTGTAATTCCACGTTCGTTCTCAGAGCACAAAAAATGTGATTGCGCGGTCCCGCCCACACGGCGCTCATCATCGCCTGCCGGGGCTGACTCGTTTCCTGTTTCATGCTTGCTTCAGCACTTCGTTTTTGCCTTTTACAGCTTTCCCTTTCCAGCCCCAGAAGCAATCCAATGCCACGCTACATTCCCTGATTGCTAACCCAAGCGGACTCCGAGTTTTTGGGTCTTAGAGCTTGGAGTCCTGCACTGGGTTTGGTTTTAAGGTACAAGAGGTAGGAGCTTTGTAGCATTTCCAGAAGCAGGATCATTATCAAGCTGGCAGTGGCTCTGGGGCATGAATTTCAGAGGTTTCTACTTCATCAAGATTTGGATCTGAAAAGAAACCAAAGCTCTGAGGGATTTTTGCTTGCCTCAGAAGAAACCATGCTGAGAGTTGTATCTCAAGGTCACTCAGTCATCCCAGCCCCCTCTGCTCCTTCTCATCACATGACCCGCTAAATAGCCAGCAAAGAATTAAAACAGGACCATGGATTGATTTTTTTCCCAGGGAAATCCTCCTGGGAGATAACCTGTGTGAATGCCTGGGCAGAGCCGGGCAAGGGTCCCAAGAATAGGGCTGAGCCTCACAAAAATCCTCACAGTCTCGGGGCTGCTGCTCTAACCATAAATTGTATCAGCAGCTTTGGTTTCATGTGGTTACAAGCAGTGCAGAAACCCAGAAAAGGCTTTCCCCAGGCTGTAACATTAAAAAAAAAAAAAAAAAAAAAAAAAAAAAAAAGGGAGGGCGGGGGGGAACTGAGATAAAAGCTGCAGATTAGTACCCTGTTTTGGGGCAAAGACAGGTTATCCTGACCTGATGAATGCAGTCTGCTGTTGGTGCCCATGCATAAGGTTACTGGTGTGCTGGTTTGTGTTGTAATAAAACATGTTCCAGCAACAAAAAGAGAGAAATCCCTCCCCCACCGATGCAAAATCCACCTTCAGCGTAGGAGATGGGCTGCCTTGTCAGCTGGGGTGATTTGGCTTATCAGATTTATTAACATGCTCACCAGTAATACACGGTTTTATCTGATGCTGTAATTTGTTTGCAGCACAAAGTCAGTTTGTTTAATAAGCTTCTGAGACCTGGGCAGAGAGCGGCACTGGGTTTTTTAATCAGTGTGTTGGGAAAAGAGTTAGGCACAGGAACTGTGTGTCCATCAGGAACCATGCACAGCATCCGGCCTGTGCTAACGTTCCATGAAGCTACAGCAAGCAGGAGGCTTCAGGGCACTGCTCAACACATTTGGGAATTTCTGTGCTTTCACAGCAGCACACTGTCTCCAGTTGCAGGCATTGAATGAGGGGCAGCACCTTGGAGGGATCCCTGTGAGACAAACACACACCCTCATTCACACAAGGTGCGTGTGATCTCCTTATGTGAGGGCAGTGCAGGTGACCAGCCTGGTGTGTTCTCCCTGCTCCCTGATCTCCCTTCACTGACAGCTCTGCCATACTGGGCTGCAGACTCTCCTTGAACCATCTAGCCTCCAACATGTGTTGCAGGGCCAGAAAACCGTGAGGCAGGGCTCTGCTAGCAACCTCCCTGCCAAGCTTGCATTTTTCTCCTCCCCATCTACCATTCCAAATCTGTTATCTATCAGGAAATGCTGCACAAACTGCAAAACGTGATTTTTTGTATTAGTTGCTTTAGACAGAGAATCATCCACAGCAGGGGCAGCATAGAGAAGTAATGAATAGCTGTCCTGTCGTTGGAAAATCCTCAGCACAGACCATTCATCTTTCCAGCAGTGCTCATCACACCTCAGTGAGGATTGTACTGGAAAAGGGATGTCCTGGAATTGATCCCCCTTCTCAGGGACTTACCTTGCTTCTCATTTTCCTGTACTTTGACAACACACCGCATACTCATCTCCCAGTGACACACTGGCAGTAGGTTGAGGAAGACAAAAATACTGGGGGAGTTGGCCACAAAAGAGTTTGAAGATATTTCCTTCCTTCAAAGATGAGTTGTAGGTGGTTGCTACCTTTGGATCTGAGTTTGAAGCAAAAGGGAATTCGAGCAGATTTGGCTAAGTTTCTCAGCAAAACACAGCTGATAAAAGAAAAAGAAAATAGTTGAATAAAATGTGTGCAACATGTGAACAATCAAGCCCCCCTGCGTGGCCATCTCACGCAGCACCAGCCAAGGTCCGAGGCTTCGGGCTCCTGGCCAACCTGGAGCTATTCCTCATTCAGCTGGCACGGGGTGTGTGTACTGGCTGGGCTGCACGTAGGAGAGAGCAGAGGGACACTGGCCCTCACGTTCAGGGCTGCCTGCACAGGCCCATCTAAAGGCATGCACTGCTGCCTGGGCAGCCTGACCAGCAGGTACATGCAGCTTGCAGTTTTTCCAGGGATTGGCATGGGCTGTACAGCCCCAGGACCTCCCAGCAGCTGGAGCAGCCAGTTGCCAAGCCCATGTGGCTGCTGGTGCTGCTGAAGCAGGGCCAGCTTCCAGGAGAGAGGCTCAAGTGATGGCAGCTTCTTCTGCAAAGGACTCACACAGCACAGCCAAGGCAAAAAGAGGAGATGAAGTTCTGCAAATTTTGAGTCTTGTAAGCTAAGATTGGGCACACGAAGTGTAAGTGAAGGAGATTGAGACTAAAGCCAAGCACCCAAATTTTAGTTCTGCCTACGTGTCACCCAATGAAAATACATAAGACAGATTTTAAAAAGTGAACAGGCATCCAAAATCCTCAGGCATCTTTGCAAATATATCCAGTAATGTGCTTAATGATGCTTAACTAGACTTAAGTTCCTGACTTCAGGCATTAGGTATCTGAAACTTTCTCTTGCATCTTTTTCATCCTTTAGCAGGACATTTTCAAGTCATTTAGCAGGACCTGATCAACTGCAATACTCCCTAGGAAAAAAAAAATATTTGTAGTAGAGTACTAAAAATTTTAGCACATCAAGTTTTACTAAGTAAGGAGATGAGAATTACCATGTTTACTTTTTACTCTAAGTCATGTCAGATTGGGATGTGTGGCAGAAGATACAGGACACTGAGCACTGCATGTGATGGCAGAGCAGTGCCGGCAGGGAACTCTAAACAGTACCATAAGTTCACTCCCTGAGAGTGATTTGTCCACATTGTTACACTTTCACACTCCTCCTGCAGGCAAAGGGAGCTTTTATGAGAGGGTGATGTGAAGTCGAAGTCAGTCTGTTTCCAAATTCAAGAGCGTTGGTCACTAGGGATCAGCAATAAGCAATGCAACTCTTTTGTCTGTATGTTAATACAAGGCACCAGGGAAATGTCTGCATATTTTTTGTACATACTATGAGTTAATTATTACACAAGACTTTTCTTTAAAGTCATACTGAAAATATTTTCCCTAAGAAAACAGTCAGTGATTGGAAAAGCAAATAAATCAGTGTTTAAAGGTTTGTTATCTCACTATCCTTACTGCAACTGGCTCCTGCAAGCTCTGATGATGGATGAGCACATTAGAGTTGCACGTATTTAAGGCACTACAGGCTTTGCAGTGCCAGGAGCTTAAAGTACACTGTCAAGTTATAAATCACAGTGCCTTGACATCAAGCACTCCAAGCTACTCGAATGGCAGTATTATTTTAAAGTCCTTGTGTGTTTCTAATGAAATATTGGGTTTGCTTTTAATTTTTGTTTTCACCATGTTTGTTTGTTTGCATTTTGCTCAGCTTGAGCAGGCAAACTGGGAGGTACATATCCAGTATATCTCAGTTCTGCTTATACGTAGTAACTATGTTTGATTTGCAAATATTTAAAACACTTTGGGAGAAGTTATTTCTATTACATTTGGCTTACTTGTTTTTAAAACTGGGGTGGGTTTTTTTTTCATTTTATAAAACTTCAAACTTGAGTTAAAATGTCTTATTTTTCTCTTGTGATGTGGGACAAACTGACCCTTTCCCTGCTTAGTCTTTCCTGATGCCCTGCACGTTCTGCCCACCTGTCCTCTCTGTACTCTGCGGAGCTGTTGGGTAGCACTGGTCTGCAGCTCCTGCCACCTGCACGTGCTGCAGAACACAAGAGTCCCCTGTGACCTGGTGCTTTGCCTCTGTCTCTGTTCTGCTTAAGACTCATGTATTCTCTCTTCAGGTGCAAAATTCCCCATTAAATGGACTGCGCCAGAAGCGGCACTGTATGGAAGGTTCACAATAAAGTCAGATGTGTGGTCTTTTGGGATCCTACTGACAGAGCTGGTAACAAAAGGGAGAGTGCCATACCCAGGTAAGAAAAATGTCCTGCTTCACCTGGAAAAAGGAGTGGGAATGGGCCATATGTTTAAGCTGCAGTGTTTATTTACATTCTCTGAGCTCAAAGGACAATGGCTATAACGTGTAAGTTTTGTGTATGCTTGAAAACAGTTCTGACTCAAAGCTGCTTTGGGATGGTCATGATAAAAATGACAAGGGGATAACTCAACATATTAATTTCTACTGTTTAATTGTGCTCAATTCAATCAATATAATTTCTAGACAACTAATGAAAGCACTGTAAAATTATTATATTCTGGGGCAAATAGCTCTCCACAGTATTGCATTTACTTTAAGATACCTACAGTTAAACTCCCACAGAGGCCTTACTCCTTTTATTTTGTCAGTCTGGTTCACTGCAAGGTTTGATGACTGTCTGAATGTCTGGTACTATCAAATCTCTTTTTCTTAAACTCTTAAATTTTAATCCTTGCTTTTGAGATGGATGGAAAGGGAAGAAAATAGTTCTGTAATGTGCAGACCAGAGCTCATGGCAGGGTCACAGCAGGGCCAGATTCTCTGTATGGGGGAACTGGAGGCCCCATGGCTCTTTGTTGAAACCCTGCCAAGTGTCCAATGGATTAAGATTTGTAGGAGGAGGTGATTGGATCTGCCTATGCAGAAAGAGCTTTTTATTCTTGTTGCCCCCCTGAAGATTGTGAGCATTCAGGTGAAGAGGAAAAGGGTGAGGTGAAAGCCATGCATTGCATGGAAAAGAATTGAATCCCTTCTATTTCTCATCAGCACAGATATTAACAGAGGATGCCCTGCATTTCAAGATGCCTCTAGCTGCATTTTTTAGTCTTTTTATTTAAAAAAAAATCTAAATACTCAACAGTCTGGCTGTGTGCACTGCAGCTGATTTAATGGAAAACGCCCTACAGCAGTTTCAGTTTTCCAATCTGTGCTGTGATCAAGCAGTCAGATCCATATATCAAATTGAGCAGGAGAAGCATCAAGGTGGAGTTCAGTTTACCCTGTGGTGTCTCACACCACTTCAGAAGACCGAACTCAGCAAAACTAATCTTCCAGAATTATATTCCAGAGGAATTTCAAGTTTGCTAGCAGCCAGTAGCTGATATTTGAGAAGAGAATATGGGGACTGGAAAGCATCTCATGATCAGCAGTGAACTTTGGCATCATTAACAGGGAGCAGCTTAGCAAAGGTGTGGCTGTGACAACTGAATGAGGTAGCAGAAAACACAATGGCATGTTTCTGTGGAATGGATGAGTCCCTCTGCCCAGCACTTGCTCATGTGGGGCGTTGCCTCCAGTCAGAGCAGCTCTGTCACCACCAGTCAGCACAAAAGTCTTTCTGCCATAAGGATTCCCAGTAGTGGTGGGAGAAAGCTGTGATTTCTGCAGGTTTATTGAGGGTTTAAGCACACACTGCATGCTGTGCAAAGGTCAAAGAGAGAAAAAAATTCTATAAGCTTTACTTGATGTGGTGCTACTCCCAGAGGGTGGGCAATGTTCCTGACTGGGCTGCAGGAATTCTCTAGTCACTGCCAGCAGAGTGGATACACAGAGGGTGTTGCCAGACAGGGCAGAATTAAGGTGAAAGTACCATTCAATGCAAAAACAACCATTTAAACCCTATGTTTACTCACAAGTCTGTAGCTGAACACAGGGCTGGCCATGGCTGCAGAGGATGTCTGCACTTCATAAATGTTTCTTTCCCTCACCAAAGGAGAAGGAGTCCACAGGATGTGCATTTAAGTGCTTGCAATATATAACTTCTTGCAGGAGCCATGACAGTAATCTCAGGCATGGGCTGTGTCCTGAAATTCTGGACAGTTTTATTACGTGGCAGCTTGAGCACATCAAAGACAACCAGCGGGATCTCTCCTCTTTCAGCACCGTCCTACCCCTTCATCCCTCACTACGTAAAGCCCTCACATGCCAAAAGTCCTTCCGGCTCACTCTCTTCCACCTGCACTAGGAAGACACCAAGTAGCTGGAAGCAGTTTTTTGTGTGTTACATATCACTAAGTCAGCAATTTTCCAGCCAGTCATATACTGCCTTAGTTACACCCTGCCCAGGCTCTAGGCCAGGGCCATTCCTTCCCACCAGGACTCCCCTATTGCTCATCTGGGTGGTCTTAACAATTCTCATGGTCACCATCACTCCTCTCTGCCAGTTTTCATAAGGGCAGCCTGGATCTTACATTTGAGTGTCCAAAGTTTTTACAGATTTCAGTCTAGTCTCATTTCCCAGACCCTAAATCGGAAAGCTTTTATAGGCTGAGGCAGCAGTGGAGGGGAATCGAGGCCTTCTCAGAAGGATCTGTCTTTGCAAGTGGATTGAAAAGAGTGCTTGGACTTTCCAAGGTGGCAAAGGCCTCCTGAGCTCCTTAGAAAAGGCTCTCTTTTCCCCTGACATAGAAAAGACCATCTATCTCCTGCTGGGAGGAGGAAGGACCTTGTGAAGGACAAAGTTTTGTGAATAGCTATCCCTGTCTGAAATAGGCAGTAGGGTTCAGATGCACCCACAGGGCTTTTCTTGCCATTATGGCATGGCTTGCACAAGGAAGAAAAATGGGATTTCTGTCATCCTGAGAGGAAAGACTCAGCCCTCTTCATCCAAGTAGACAATCCATAGGTGAGAGAATGCAGTCTGTTGGCACTGCCAAGATGTGACACCGAAAAGTGTCAGCCTTGAAACAAAGAGGGTCATGGAACTGTCTGCTGTAATATCCAGTTTCTGAAATAGTTGTGGGCATGTTGTCCTGATGTTTCTGCTTACAGCTTGTAGCAGGCTGGGAGAAGTGGAGAGAGGCCCTCAGACAAAGGGATTGCCCTCTTACTTGACAAGTTCTTAGTGCCTGGAGAGAGGATTTACAGCACACATCCCAGTCCTGGGGTGGTACCCATGCCTGCAGGACACCATACCTCATGCCTTCCCATGTTGGGAACCAGGCATTGTTTTAAGCTTGTGTAGAAGGAGGGAGAAGCACAATGAGTAGGACAGAGGGGGAGGGCAGGCAGTTTACAGCAGGGATACAGACTGGGTGGCACAGAACTTGGCATTTTTTGTCCTTCAGATTTCAACCAGTTCCTGTCCTGATGCCCCATTTTGGAAGAGAGGCTGGTGCAGTGGTGAGATACATGAGCTGTAAAGATTTTGTTGGTGGAGATAATGATCAGTCTAGGGTTCATAATAAAGCCTTGTCCTGAACTCTATAGCTCCCACAAACAGGACCAACTTTTTGGAAGTTGTCCTCATGTTCATACTTCAGCCAAGCCTGTTTCTCTGTCAGTGATCATAATGGGCCACTATGATAACTAGTTTATGCTTTTTTATCCTTTTCACAAGGCAACAGATTCAAATAAGCAACTTTCACAGTCTTTCACACAGAGGCTCTATTTCTAGTATTACAGTGGAGAAATGAAAAATAGACTGGGCCAGAGGAGGAGCCAAGCTTAAGAAACAGTCTGCTTTGTGGACCTTTTTCAGGGTCAGTTTCTTTTCTCTTTGACAAATGCCCTTCCCTAGCAGGAGTTGGAGAATTTTTGGGTTTTTAATATGCTGCCTTTGGGATAAGCAAAAATCTCAGCCACACGTGACCTTGTCCCTTGTGCTTTCTACTGCAGCTGTCACGTCAAGAGCATTTTCATTTTAACTCTAGTGTGACAGCTATGTGATGCTACTCACATTGCTGCCTGTGGCCAGGCAGGTCATTGAGTCTATGCTCCAAGCAGCCCTGCAGTCTTTGGGCAGCTGTATTCAGCCTCCTCATCCCTGGGGGGAGCTGGGCCACGAGTGCCAGACAGCATGTGCTACCCAAGCCTGGGGCCAAGTACGTAACAGTGAGCCAGCATAGGTAGGTGGGTGTAACATCATCGTGGATGGTAAATAAGAGGTTAAGAAAGATGTGTACTCACCACATAGGATAGATGAGGTCAGGTGGGTTGATTTGTAAGCAAGGAAGCTCTGCTCACAAATGCTGCAGCTCAAGGTTGCATCTATTCATCTGTCACACCAAGGAAATAACTTATTTCAAAAAAGAAAACTAAAGCAAAAAACAGATATTGATAGTCTAGCTTTGAGGATGAGGAGATGTTGGGGGTTTTCAGTCTTTAATTTCTAGGTGAAGTGGCATGACATCCAGAGTTTTAAAACCTGTTCCTCCTTTTCCCCAGAAATAACTTGGTTCGCATCACACTCAGTAAGAACAGCACTCAGAGGTTGTCTTCCCTCAGGAACAGCTTTGCTGTTCCCTTCCATGCACTGTATTACTCTGATCACTGGTCTGAAAGCATGCAGGGGGTCTGGAAGGAGCATCATTCCCAGTCTGTGTATTGGGTTTGCATGGCCAAGCCATCACAGTGGGAGGATGGGGGCGGGGGGGGGGGGGTTGCCT
>NW_024502347.1:372199-445986 GCF_017590055.1 Onychostruthus taczanowskii
GCCTGAGAAGAGGCTGTGACCTTGGTGGAGGCCCGTGGAGAGAGGAGCCCCTGCTGGAGCAGCCTGCCCTTGAAGGACTGTGGAAGAGTGACCCACCCTGCAGCACTTCAGGGAGGACTGTTGCCTGTGGGGTGGACCCATGCTGGAGAAGGTCACGGAGAGCTGTCTCCCATGTAGGGACCCCATGCTGGAGCAGAGGAAAGACCCCTCTCTCTCCCTGAGCTGCAGGAGAAACAGCCAGTGATGAGCTGACCATAAACCCATTCCCTGTCTCCCTGCACCACTGGGGGAGGAGCTAGAGCTGGGAAGGAGGGAGGAGTGGATAAGGTGTTTTTAAGGTCTTACTTTACTTCTTATTATCGTGCTTTGATTTTGTTAGCAATAAATTCAGTGCTATCTCTAGTTCTAGCCTGTTTTGCGTGTGACACTATTTGGTCTATCCCAGTCCTATCTCAACTAATGAACCCTTGGTTATATTTTCTCTTCCCTGTCCAGCTGTGGAGTGAGAGAGAGACTTTGGTGGGTGCTTGGCATCCAGCCAGGGTCAACCCACTACAGGCTAAGGGAAGAAAGCAATAGTAAAGTAGTCTAAAACAATTGGTCTCCTCACCGGAGTTCACATGTCCCAAAGTAATCTGTATAACTCATTAGTTTGCATGCAGGGACACTTCCTCGTTACAGTAATGTTTCCTGTCTTCTGGAAGAGCAACATTGCCCAGATCCATGATATTTGCAAATCTGCTGTGCCTCATCTAATCAAGCTCCTAAGAGCACACCAAAGCACTTTCCAGTTTTCTTCAGCCACAATTGGAAACTCCACATCCTTTTTTGTGTCACAGAAACTCTTACAGTCACTGTAACTTAAAGTTCCTACAACTTTTCTAGGAAAAGCCAAGCAGTGTTGCATTTCTGTCCCCAGTCTTTATGGGCAGTAGATTTTTATTGTACTGAGCATTAGAGTGGCCATATCCTGTGGCATCCTGAGATTATTGAAGGTTTCACTAATAAAGCTGGATGGTGGGAGGTTAGTTGATTTTTAGTCTTCTCAGGAAAAAAAAAGCTAATGGAAAAGCCATCTTTTGGGAATTGGATGTTTTCTTCTTGGTCAAATCGTAATTCTTGAAACATCATGAGCACAAGCTGATTTTTCATAGAATTCTACAATGATAGAATAATCTGAGTGGGAAGGGACCTCTTAAAGGTCATCTAATCCAATCCTACCATAAGCAGGGATATCTCAGGTTACTCAAGAGCCGTTTCCAACCTGAACCTGAATGTTCCCAGGGGCAGGGTATCCATGACCACTCTGGGCAACCTGCTCCAGTGTTTTACCACCGTCATTGTAAAAAACTTTTCTTTCTTATACCTAATCCAAATTTAGCCTCCTTCAGTTTAAAACCATTACCCCTTGTCCTATCCCAACAGGCTCTGCTAACAGGCCCCCCTCTGAAGCACTGAAAGGCCACAGTAAGGTTTCCCCAGAGGCTTCTCTTCTCCAGGCTGAACAATCCCAATTTTCTCAGCCATTTCTCATTTCAGGGCCCTTCTCTGGATTAGCTCCAACAGGTCCAAGTCCCTCCTGTGCTAGGACCCCAGAGCTGGATGCAGGGTTCTGCAGAATCCCCTCCTTTGCCCTGCTTTGGCCAATCTGCTTTGAATACAGCCCAGGACACTTCTGGTTTTCTGGGCTGCAGGTGCCCATTGCCAGCTCCTGTCCAACCTCTCATCCCCCAGCACTCCCAAGTCCTTTGTGGCAGGGCTGCTCTCACCCTATTTGTCCCCCAGCCTGGATTGATACCAGGTGTTGCCCCAACCCAGGTGGAAGAGCTGTACCCAACAAAAGAATATTGTTTATTTCACAGATTTAAGGATTTTAGGATAAACTTCTAAGGGTCTGGAAGCATAGTGCAAGCAGAATGTCATTTATTATTTATTAAGAGTTGAAACTCTTGGGTATTCATTAGGAGAGAGGAGTTGTACAGACTGCTCAGATATTCTCTCTATGGTGAAATGAAGATATGACAGACTCCAGCTATCAAAAGAGAAACACTAAAACTTGCAGGATAAGATAAGTAAGTCTATAGAATAGGTTTGTAAACATAAATAGCCGTTTAAGAGGTAAAATGTATACCTGAAGCACTGCTATTTTTATAAGTCTGACTAGTAATCCAATTGATATAGACGTAAAAGTCTTTGAAACACTGTTTCTAAATTAGCAGTTCATGTCAAAACTAACAGAATTTCTTTGACAAATCCTAGGTACTTCAGCCCTTGCTGGATGTCTGAATTCCAGTGAGGAACATGAGGATTACTTGCTTTAGTTTCATAACCGGGGTTTACTGTGGGGGAAGGGAGAGGGGAAAGGAGAAAGGAGAAAAGAAAAGACGGGCATTTTCCTGGATTAAACTGTGATGAAAAAACCTAGCTTGACTCACTTTCCAGGGACAAAAAAAATGACTGTGATTTCAGACAGCAATGTCTCTTTCATGTTCTTTTTTCTACCTTTTTGTTAAACAAAGGGAAGTGAAGAGCTGTTTATGTTTTTCCTCCCCCTTCTGTCTCCTCAGGGTTTTTCTTCCAGCACACAGTTCGTTATCAGGTTTCAGAGTGTGCTTTGCAGCACTGAGTAAAGCACTGGATAAAAATACCAAACATTTGATATCTTAGAACAACAAATCAGCTGGGAAGGAGCTTTTCTGCTGCTGTAGCTTCCATCCATGCTGTATTTAAGGATGTACTGCCAAAATAAAAGCAAAGAACGCAGTTTGTTAGTGGTTATATACAAACAGATGAGTTACGGGTTAACAGTTATTTTCACAGCCCTTAATATGTAAGGGAAGCAAAGCACAGCAGAAGTTCTCACCCCAAAACACGAGGTAATTCAGCTGATACAAAGGCAAGGATATGAAAAAAGGTGCAGATTTTTGTTCAAAACACAAATTTATAAAACTAACGTGGAGAACAAAAAGTGAACAAAATGTGCATGCTTTTTTCTTGTAGTATCTTAAACACAGCAAGGCCAGAAAGTTTGGGTTGATGCTGCCTTGAGTTTGTGGTGTCTAACAGACCAGTAGTGTTTTGTAGCCTAATGAAAAAGTAAAATATCTTTGGAAATGTTCTTGCTGGATAGTGAGGAACATCCAAATATTTGTTCAGTGTGTTCTGGTTTGTTGTGAGCCTCTGTGACTTAACAACATCAGTTTGGAGTCAATAATGTAGGAGAACCTTAACTCTATGCAGAATCTGATGTCTGCAGAGGCTTGCTATTTTTTATCATTCTGAAGACCTAACCATGGTCCACTTTAGGAGCCATTCAAAGCGTTTGCTCCTAGTTTATATATAATACCAAAAATATGGTGGGTGGATGGATGCAGCTAATAAATGAAACACAGGAAACCAGTGCTGAAGTGTTGGTCTGAAGGTTAGGGAATACTGTAAATCAGTAATCTAACCTTTCTTTTTGCAATTATCCCTGTGAAAGGGAGCATTAAGGAGAGGCCTGTAAGAGTATGAGACAGTTTTCTGGAGAGGCTCCTCAGTGCACAACAGGCAGCAAAAGAAACAGTGCCCTGCTTCTCCCTTCTCCTTTCCCTTGCCTTGCAGTAAAACCCATATATGAAACTAAACCAAGTACTCCTTGTGTTTGAAAATGGGAGGTGCTGCAGTAAGCTAAGCAGAACCACGCTGTGACCACAACACAGATAATTGAGAGCCTAAATATAAATACAAGGAATAAGTGGGGAGACCATGCCAAGGTGGTTACAGTGACAGGATAGGAATATGATCCTTGCCCAGAACCTTGCAAATGGATATCAGTAGGAGGAAATTACCCTGACAAGATAAGAGGAAGAGGGGATTTGTAATCCTAACGTGAGATGAGAATCTAGAGGTGGATGGTCAGGAAAGGCTAAATGATACAGATGTTTTTTCTAAGCATCCTTAATAATTAAACACAGCCAGGGCATGAGGATAGAGATTATGGACCAAATCCAAGATTACAGCCAAGTAACTGGCCTAAATGCTATGTAGCATAAGGATTTTATTCCCTGTCATGGCTTAACCCCAGCCAGTAAATTAAATACCACACAGACACTTGCTGACTCCCACTGCCCACCCCTAGGTCCCCCAAAGATGGGATGGGGAGGAGAATCAGAAAAAAGGTAAAACCTTTTCTTTTTATTTTGACAGAGTAATAATTCTCCTGCCAATATCCAAGAGGTTGAGATAATAACAGTTTAATAACTGAAATAAAGTAGAATATAATAATAATTTTATTGGAAATGAAAAAGAGAGGCATATAAGCTAAGAAAAACAAATTATGCACAATACAGTTTCTCCCAGCTTCTTGTGCACCTTCTCATTGGTAGAGCATGAGAAACTGAAAAGTCCTTGAGGCAGGATGAGTACTACTTATCAGTAACTAAAACATCAGTGTGTTACCAACATTATTCTCATACTAAATCCAAAACACAACATTGTACCAGCTACTAGGAAGAAAGTTAACTCTATCCCAGCCAAAACCAGACATTTCTATAAGTCAAAGTGTAGAGTGGATAAATGAATCTGCATTGAAGAAGGTGATTGAGTTATTCCTCACAAATAAGTTTACAAAAAATACGAGGTTTTGGGTTCTGGAGGTAGGACAAGCAAACTCCTCAAAAGGACATCCTGCAAGAAGAAAGTGGAGGATTCCCAGGGAAGGACAGTGTCATGGAAGCCAGGAAGAGGATAAGCTAACAGAAAGTGCAATATTGAGGTGCTGGTTTCAAGATTCAGTCATGGAGCAACTGAAGTGTCCCTGCTGGTTCTCCTGCAGAGCTGCTTGGCAGGACCTGCTAAGCCAGGAGAATGCATTCTGCAGATATTTTTCAGCAGGGGGCTGGGGCAGAGCAAGCACAAAGCTTGCAGTCAGCATGCAGGCTTATTCTGAAACACCTCTGCGTGCCTGTGGTGCCAGTCTTACCTCTGGTACTGTTAAAAAGAGGGTTCTGGGAGAGAGGTGTCAACTAAAGCTTAGAGTGACTTGCAGTTATTGTTTGGTGAAAAGCACTTCAGCAGAGGAATCAAGGGGTTACACAGAAAAGAAAAAGTAGCAAAGAGCCTGGCCTTACTCTCAGAGTCAAGCAAGATGAGTCACCATCCCTGGAGGTATTTAAAAGTCTGTAGGGACACGGTTCAGTGGTGGGTTTGGCAGTTGTTAGGTTAACAATTGGACTCAGTGATCTTAAGGGTCTTTTCCAACCTAAATGTTTCTATGATTCTGTGAAGGTAATCCACTTTTTACTTTTTTCTTCTGAGAGAGAGAGAGAGCTGTGGTTCTTTAGTGGAGATATTTTGCTTGGCATTTGACTTGTCTTGTGAGCAGCTTCGTTCTGTTTTGCTTTGGGAACAGTCAAATATGATAGAAACTGTACTAACCCGCACAGATGGAGGGAGTGCAGGTCAGCAGCAATAAGCTTCTGAAGGCAATGCTGCTGGACAACCCTGGTAGCCAGGAGGAGCAGAGTTTGTCTTGATGTCCCTGCAGCAGGACCTCACAGAATGTTTTCACAAAGGCTCACGCTCAGTGTGAGCGTTTCAGAAATTTATCTTAATTTCTAGGATTTCGACTTTTCCATTCTTTGCAATGCATTTGTTTTCCTTAAGCACATCACATACTGCATTTCACAGTTCCTGCTGTCAGAGAGGGAAAGCACCAAATCCTGCCCATTGTGAGTAAGCCAAGAGGGTAATCATTGGAGCAGTGTTCTGTTCATCACTCGATCCTAAAAACCCTCTACTGAGAAACAATATAATCCAGGTTACCTTGCAGTGGATGAGGAGCTGAAACAGGACATCAGTGTGGTTGTGTTTAGCTTGTCTTAACCAAAAGAAATTAGTATGATTGAGCAAACTACATGTGTTGTAGATATAGTTGTACTTGATTCATTTTTCTGTAATTCACTGTGGATTTGTATGCTCTTCACAGGCATGAATAACCGGGAAGTCTTGGAGCAAGTAGAACGAGGTTATCGGATGCCGTGTCCTCAGGACTGTCCCATCTCCTTGCATGAGCTTATGATTCACTGCTGGAAAAAAGACCCAGAGGAGCGTCCAACTTTTGAATATTTACAGGGTTTTCTTGAAGACTACTTCACTGCAACAGAACCCCAGTACCAGCCTGGTGACAACCTGTAAATCCCTGGTTTCCAGACACTGTCATGAATTACCAGGTATTTCTCAGCCCTGTCCCACCTGCTCTCCACCTTCCAACTCTGTGATCGGCTTCTCCAGAGTGCAACATCTTCCAGCACTGCAGTGCACAGGAGGGGCTGCAGCTGGGAACTTCCACAGCCCTTGCCTATGACCACTTGTCCTAATAATCTGAATGTCCTGGATGAAAAGGAGAAAAACACTTGTTTTTTCTTAATCAAAGACTCCAAAACTGCATTGTATTGATGTTATGTAAACTGCAAAACCTCTGTTCATTGTAAATAGTAACTCAGTGCCAATAACTGATCCTAGTGCTTTCCTTTTTTTAAAATGCAAAACCTATGTGATTTTAACTAGTCTTCTCCTGATTCAACTAAAAGTATTATTTTCCAGAAGTGGCCTCTTTGTCTAAAACTTTTTTTTTTTCATGTTTTAACAAATAAAAAATCAGGACAGGTGTTTGGGTTTTTGCTTTTTTATATATAAAATATATATAATATATATACATACCTGTACATACAGTATATGGGTGCTATTGCAGAGGAGGCTCATTTGGAATTGAATGAATCCTGCTGCAGCTGTACCCAGAAAGTGATAATTTTACTGCAGACATGAAAACACTGGTGGGATTCTGAAAGCCAGTGATCTAATTTTTGGCTTTTGCCAAGCATGATTTTTTTAAATTGGATTGCACTTTTTGTTTATGATTATGTACCTGTAGATGGTTGTAACTTTGCTCTTTCAGGAATCATGTGCTGTATTTACAGTAATGTTTCCAATGTTTGACAAGTGTGTGATGATTTGTTCTTGAAATTAAAACGAACACATTTAAAGCAAGAAAACTACACCATCACCGTTTGAACTGGAAAATTGAAACTGCAAGGACTTCTTGTATCAAAACATGTATACTGAAATGTTTCAAAAAGATTTATTAAGCAGTGTAACCACATTCAGATGGTCTTAAATAATAGCATTTTAGCCATGTCCCCCTGCTAAACTGTTGGTCATGCAACTAGGATTTTTCTGTTTTATGTGTAACATTTTTCCATTGTAAAATAAGTGTGTTGAGTGTCCTGTACTGCTAATGAAATTACTTTCTCTGTGTCTGCAAGTTCTCCAGTGGAATTACTATGCACTTCTTTACATTTCATGGGGGATGCACAGAACAAAGTATTACCTTTTCAGTTGTCTGTACCAGCCTTGAATTACTTACGTTTAACCAAAAAACACAAAAAAAAAAAATTTCCTTTCTATTTCTATTGAGTTTTTAATACTGAGTTGCAAATTTTAAAGTCTTAATTGCATTTTGTTATGGTTTATTCACAAGTTTACATTTTAAAACTGTTTAACTTTCTTAATTTAGTAATTAAAAAAAAAGAGCATTTTACATTTGGATAGTTGTTTTTTTGTTTAAACTGTGGAGCTAATGGTGGTCATGAGATGAAAAACTTTTCAAGAAGGTGTGTTATGCCATTTGGGGCATCATATTTCATAGGAGTATGCAGACCAATTACCCATGGGACATCATTTTCCAAATTATGAAGTCAATATGTTTTTAAATAGCTGGAGTTCAACTGTAAGGAAGATGGCTGAATGCATAGCTAGTCTCTCCTTTCTCTCTTCTACAGCAGTTTGTTCTTTATTAGTTCTGTTGCATTTAACATGAATACTTTTACATTTAGAAGTGTTGCAGGAAAAGCTTTTCTGTGTCATGTATTGCTGTTACTGCTTTAAAAGATTGTGGCCAACTAAGACTTCCTGACAGTTGAAACTTTTTTTTTAATTATTTAGTACTTAGATTGTGAATTCATATTCTGAAGATTCACACATTTTCTAAAGAGAACCTTTCTTCATTTGTGAAAACTAACCCAATAATCAATTGAGATTCAGAGAACAAATTGTCATTGTTCTAATATTTTCTATACAAAACTGACTGAAAATCCTCTTGCAAAGGAGGCTTCCACACTTAGCCTTTCTCAAAGTGTGACTTTATACGGCAATGTTGCTTGTTACCAGATTTCCATGATAAATTGGTTAACGTTTTACATGTAGAGTCTATGAGTAATGTTATGTACATTATCTATTCAATGTTGCTGTACCTGTAGCTGTGGAGTACTGAAGAGGCCATGATCCTTGTTGGACTTCTAGCTTCCTCTTAGTACTTACAAAGTCGTGGCCCTCTTTTTTTTCCCACAGCTACCCCCCTGCCTTAAAATATCATCCATGGAACTGAGGACTCCATAGTAACTCAGCGGGCTGGCGAAGCCAAAATGTCACCTCCTCAGCCCAGAGCCCGGTGGCGAAGCGTGGCCATTCTGCCAAGTTCCTTAGCAGCCTTTGCTATGCCACAAACTTAAGTGCAGTTTCCATCTGTAATGCGGGACGAGCCTAAAACGTTAGTTTGCCTATGTTTCTCATTGGAAGTAAGACTCAGATGGGGCGTTGTTGGGGTTTTATGGCCTTTATTTCTGATTCTTGGGTTTGCTGTTTCTTGTATTGCATTCGGTCTCCGAGTACCATGTTGGTCTCTGCCGGATCTCTGCCTGCAGCTGGCTTGTGTGCAGACTGGTGCCACTGTTGAGTGGCAAATCCAGACCATTTCTCATCGGTAGCTCTTCTGCTTCTTTTTCTTAATGTTGGGAGTTTTGTTGTTTGGGTTTTTTAATCTCTCAAATAAAAACATTAGCAAAAAATTTAAACAAGGTTGTTAGGTTTTTTTGCTATAGATTAATAAAAGCCTTTTCTTAAGCACTTTGTATACACCACAAGTAGTTGTGTGGTGACTCTAAAAGTAGAATTTATGAGATTGAGAATCTTCTGTTCCTTCCAATAATTTTTTAATGTAAGACTAATTAAATTCCGCCCAGGTAAAAACAATTGGCCAAATGCTCCCCCCACCAGCCCACCTGATTCCCAATTGATCCCTGGTGTGGTAGCTGATTTCCAGAAGAGGTCTTCTAGAAGACCTACCAGCAACAGAAAGGACTCCGTGGGGTGACACAGGCCAAGTTTCACTAAGCCAAGTTTAATCCAAGACCAGTCTCAGGAAAAGTGACAGGTAGAAATGTGACACTGCTGTGAAAGGGATGGTTAGTATGGTTATTATATTTCTGTGAGAAGGCAATTATATGAGACTTGGTGGTCTTTGAAAAAGACAAAAGGGACTAAAATTATATTTTTTGGCTTTTGCAAACAGTGCTCAGTGTAGTTCTGGGTGATGCTCTGGTTTTGATTTAATTATCACTGTAGAAAAACAAAGTAAATACAAAACAGAAAAGTGATTAACTGCTAAAATTACAAGAATATTCACAAATTGAAAATCTGTCTCCTGTGTGAGTGTTTCCCCCTGAAGCCTCTAGACTGGAAAGGACTATCTGCAGCCCAAGGAGGCAGATTGCTAAATATCTCGATCTTGCCACGTAACTTCAAGGTGAGTGGAAAGTTGCTCCAATTTATTTTAACGTGCACCATCCTTTTCTCAAGTGCTGCAATAAAAAATGCAGCATGCTAATGAATGCTACCATATTGTACCCAAGGGGTTTAAGGGCCTCACATGAGGCTGAGCCCAAGCATGCAAGAGCTATTAGGAGATATACAGTAGCTCCTCTTCTGAAGTGTAGACAATATTCATTCATCAAAGAAGCCCTTTCCTGTCTAATGGGAAATTACCACCAGCAGTGCAGACAAAAGGATATTTATTTTCTCCAGTCGTGTCAGTTTGAGGGTCTGTCTGTCTTTCAAGAATAATTGAAGTCTGTTTGTAGCTCAGAAATCTCATTGTGTTCTGCAGTCTTGAAAAGCAGTGATTATAATTTCCTGTGACTCATACACAGGGATATTTTATCACTGAGGGTACTCCTGTCAACTGGAGCAGCATTCCCTGCCGTCTTAACTGATGAAAGGGGCACTTTACTTTCAGGCTTTCCTGCACAGACCAAACCAGAACCCATGTCCTTTCTGCAGAGAAGGAAAAGAGGCCCCTTGCTGAGATTGCCACATGAGTAGGGTGCTAGTGTCTCCCTCTCAGCTCTTCTAAATTTCTAAGAACTTCTGACGGCTAAAACCAGGCTGCTGAGGTCCATTTTGAAAGTTATAGAGGAAATGCTGGCTCCCCTTAAGTCCGTGAGATATTTTGTGTTGACTTTGAGTACAGAGCCCGTTCTTGTGTGTGTGTGTGTGCAGTTATCTGTAACTCAAAAGGAAATTCACACATAAAAACATCTACACAAACATCAGTCTATCTCCTTGTATTCCTTCCCTGTAGCTGAAAGCTTAACAAAAATGTAAAACTGGGACATGAGTAGATTAGAGGACAAAATGTTGTTAACAACAAAAGAGCTGCTCTTTTTTCCTCTTGTTTTCCTTTTTTTTTTTTTTTTGGTTTTTTTTTTTCCCCTGCTGGTTCTCACTATGTGATCTGTTACAATCCCTACTCCCAAACCGGGAGAGGTGGTAGCAGCAAGCACTGCTGCTACAGCCCAGAGATGCTGTGGGTCTCTGGCTACTGTAAAGAGCAGCCTGCAGCTATCTTAAAGTCAGGGAGAGAAAACATTTCTCCCAAGGGCATGGCTGCAGTTTGGAGCCTGCAGTGGGAGTGTGCAGGAGTGCAGGGAGAACTGCCCTCTCAGGAAAAGCAGGTCATGAGCTGGTAGGCACTGCATCGTGTGGTGGAGAGGCAGAGGCCAAGGTTGCAGCAGCAGCTGTGTTTGCAGCACCAGCTGTGCTCACAGCGCCTGTGCTGCCTTGTGCCCAGGGATTTGGGTGATGAGATTAGAGCAGGCTGAGGAGCGTGAACTGCGCTTTCTGCTTCCAAATGTAAATATCTTCTCTGTTCCAGCGTAGAGGAAAATAGTGTATGTCCATGATGGGGGAAAAAACCACAGGATTGGTGTGGCCTGTGACTGCGAGGCAAGTGTTGGTTCTGCCTGACCAGGCCAGATGGAAGTTTGATTGTTTGGCTCATTGTTGGGAATAACTCAGCATTAAGCTCCGTGAATAGCTAAAAAGGCAAAGAGTAAAGAAATGAGATTATCCTTCTTTCCCTACAGCCAGGCTAGAGCTTGCCAAGGGCTCTGGTTTGCTTTTTTGTGCATCAGTATTTGTTGCTGAGCTCCTGCACCCAGAGCCTTGCTCAGCTACCTATTGTAACAGCTTCACACAAAATTCCGGAGCCCTGAATTCTAATCTGGAAAAAGAAAAAAAAAAAAGAATGCAGGGCTGCTTTGTGACTGTTGGGGCTCAACCTCATGCCAGAGGCTGTCTGTGAGCCCTGACATTCCCTGTGCTTTATTCACTGCTGCATTTCAGGCTCTGGGCTGCCTCTAAATCCCACAGGCTGCTGGAATTCCCCAGCTGGAAAATGCTACTCATATAGGAAGGGTCCCTGGTGTTGGGAAAGAGCTGCAGGGGTCCGAGCACACCGCTCCTGGCACTGCGCAGGGCCTGGGCCATCCCTGTTCCTGGGACAGACTTCCCAGGAGGGAGTGGCCATGCAGAAGGGGCCTGCAGCTTCCCTGGAGGATCCTTGGACACCCAGAGCTGCCATGCTCTGTTGGCAGCAGCTCAGGCACAACTGTGTGGAGCTGCTGACAGGTCTTGGGGTGACTTGGCCGGGGCTGTGTTGCTACAGCCCACAGTCCCAGTGACAATGGAGAACCAGATGCTAAATCCTGCCCTCCTAAAAAAGCAAAGGCAACGAGCCACATGGAGAACAGCTTTGTGTCTTAAAGAGAGAGGACTAGGTAGGTTTGATCACACAAGAGCTCAAGTGTTCCCTCAAATTCCCATGCCTCCCAAACGCAGTGCAGCCGCCAGCTGAGCTTTGTCTGTGACCTCATATACATCCAGTGTATAAAACACATACCACATATTGAACATTTGCATATGTTACATGTCTTTTGTTCCACTTGGGTGGCCTTTTCCTCCCCTTCCCCCACCTCTTGCCCCATTACTCATCCACACAGCTCCCATCACGTTATTCTGGACGTGTCATTGCTGAAGGACTACACATCCCTGTCCTGCGGAGAATGGGGGCTCTGTTAATTGTCAAATGTTGAGTGGGTAATGATCAATGGGTGACTAATTGGATGCAAGAGGGAATAAAATAGGTAATACTTAGCTTCTGCTCTTAATTAAGAGGATACATAATGCTATGGGGGAAATCTTAACGAATAGCAGGAGAGGTTTTTGTCATTATGCAGGGTTTAATTGCATGCATTGCACAATCTAACATCCAGATACTGTTTTCCTTCCTTTCAGGTGTCTCTCCAGGGTGTGACTGAAAAATGCCAAAGCAAGAGCCTTAAAATAAAGTAAGTGAAAAATATTTTTGCAGGCATGTGCCTAGCAATGTAAACAGCAAGACATGGCAAAAGCCCCGGTTTTCCTCACAGTACAAAAGCAGCAAGGGACAAGCCACATGCAGAGAACCAGAGTGAGACCATCATGTGTATTATGCTGAGGCAGAGTGGGTTAAAGGCTCACTGCAATGTCTCCAGGTTAATTCACAGCACCAATGTTAAAAGAGGAGCAACATGACAGTGCTTTATTTAAACAGTTAATCATCTGGATGCAAAAGGATTAATGATTTATTTCTCCAAATACAGAGATGTGGTAGGAAATATGAGAAGGGGCACTCAATACCAACACTTTCTTCCTAATGAAAAAAGAAATATTACAACTCCTGCAGGATTAGGAACCTTTTTAGAAAAAAAAAAAAAAAGGTCCGTGTTACTTGCCTTGCCAAAGAAAACCATCCTACTCTTGAATCTGTCCTTTCTATGACAGGTCCAATATGACTCATCATGCTCTGCTTGTAAATAATGTACAGATGAGATACTAACTTTAGAGAGTTCAGAGTTTCATCTGGCTTTCAGTGAGTGAAGTCAGTAGGGTAGGAAGACTTCAAATATATATAAAAGAGGCCTTCAGAAGGCAATTATGATGGCTTCAGTTTTGGGGATGAGGGAAGTTTTTGAAATGCTGAAATAAATTTGGGTATCTGTTGTCCAAGTTTCCTAATCCAAAAACGAGCTAATTGACAACAGTTTCTACAGCTTTGTGGGAGGGTACTTAGGTTTGGGCTGGACCTTTGAAACCTACTCGGCAGACAGTGCTGTTAACAGAGTCAGCAGAGTGTGACTTTCAAGCTATTTTCCTCTCTTTGTCAGGCTGTTAATAAAGTACATAAAGCTCAAGTGAGAGGAAACTGCTCCAAATATCTGCTGTTTTCTGGGGCTTGGCAAGTTAAAGAGGGGACAGAGACTGGTTCTTTGGCCGCATCTGCAGACACCATTATGTCTCTGCATTTCTGGACCTGGAGTGCTCACACAAGGGACAGATCTCACAGCCAGAACCTTCCTCTCCTGGCCAACTGGCAGCTGGCTACGGGGGTGGCAGGTGGACACTCTTGTTTGCTGGATGTTACAGACCAGTGTCCAGGCTTTGAGCAGAGGAGAACAGAGGACTGTCCATAACCACTGTCGGTGAGAGAGGCCATCCACTGTGTGAAGGGAGGTGCTTGATGGCCATAGCAGAGCCTTTTACAAAGAAATCCCACAAATGTGGATATTGATGAAACATTCCATGGGACACTCTGCCTGCTGAGTCCCCATTCTGCCTGCATTCCCTGAGGAGCTGGTCATTGCACAGCAAACACTATATACATCCTTCACATACGTCTCAGGAAGGTCAGGCACTCCACAGAGCAACTCTCCCTCCCTGCTTTTGTCCTGTCAACATTCACCAAGGTCCTGGTTTTGGCTCTTGTGTGGCCATGGACCCCTCACAGCCCTCACCCACTGTGGCACACAGGTGGCAGTGGAGCCATCACTGCTCCCGAGCTGGAGGCTGGTGGGAAAACTGGCAGGAGAGGCAGCCACCCAAGCCCAGTGTGGTGCAGCTCGGGGCTCAGGCAGCCTTGATGAAAATGGTGACTGTCAGGATGTTCATGGCGCAAAACAGCTGTGCAGCGGAGGCCAGGCCAGAGGGATTAAACCTTCAGCTGACTCAAATGACTGCAGTTGTAATGCAGCCACTCCAGCCATAAGCACCTCGTGCTCATCCCATCTGGGTCTGGCTAGGAGCAGCAGGAACTGTCCAGGAAGTCTGGCAGCAGTCTAACTTTAGGGTGCTCCAAAAGGGAGCCCTGGTGTCCTGCTGGCCTTTGCCTTGGCACAGGAGGGAGGGAGCGGGGAAGGAGGGGGTCAGGATGGCCAGTTCCAGGGCCAGGCTGATATGGGCTTCCTCAAGAGGGAAGTAAGCCCAGGCTGCAGGGCATCACTGCACTGCCATCAATACAATCACACTTGGTGCTCAGCTGGGGGCACATGCTGCTCCCAGCTGCTTGAGGTTTCCCTCCAAAAATGTGGGAAGTCATTCCCTGATGAGAGGAGATAATTGTCTGGCTCACAGCTTTGCCTTTGGATCAGAAGGAGGGGCTGGCAGAGTGGTGGGCATGCAGAGAGAGTGCTTCCCGGGGGCAGGAATGCTGGGCATGTGGCTCCTTCCTCTGTGCCCAGTGTCACGGGAAGGAGCAGCGGTGGCACTGCCAGAGCGAGGAGCTTGTGGGATGGTTTAGATGTCCCTGTGTGCGCAGGCAGACCTGCCAGGCAGTGAGGCAGCGTGTGGCGTCTGCCTCCTCTCTTGGAGGATGAGGAGCCGCGCCCAGGCTGCAGCTCAGTGAACCTCCTTCTAGGGTTAAAGGAAGAAAATGAGGCTGGAGATCAGGAAGAGCTTCTCGGCAGGGAGATGCCCTGAGGGAAGGGTCAGGACAGTGGTGAGGGATGGGATAAGAGTGGCCAGAGCGGCTTTCCTGGGGCAGCTCGCCGGGCATCTCCGGAGCTGCACGGCTTTCAGGACCTGTGGGAACACAGAAGTTTCAGCTTGTAGGAAAAGCGAGTTTCTGCTCCTTGAGAGTCTAGAAACTTGGAAGTGTCTAGAAATCTAACCTAAAAGAAAGAACCAGTCGAGAAATCCTTTTTTTGTTGTTCTTTATATAGTTCTTACACGCATCATGTGATTGTCTTCAGTAGTCTGAATCACAGCTGATTTAACATTTGGCACTGACAGTAAGCGACCGAGGGCTGAAAGCAAGGGATGACTTTCCCGACGAGGCACACCGTTTGGGAACCACACCGGGCTTCCCCCTGAGTTATTTATCCGCGCCGCTCACGCAGAGGCCGCCCGGCTTCCCAGGGGAGAGGCAGCGAGCCGCACGCAGGCATGGCCGGGGAGCCGTGAGCTTGGAAGTGTCACTCCCCCACAGAGGCTCTCCCGCCGCCGCGCCGAGCCGTGCGTGCCTCTTGCACTTCCTGCTGCGGAGCCAGTTCTGCCGCTTACCTGGGAGAGGCAGGGAGGGTGTCGTAAAAGGAGGGAAAGCCGCCCGGCCGGCTGAGGAAGGAGCCCCGGGCGCGGCGGGGAGCGCAGGAGGCGCGCAGCCCTCTCGCTCTCCTGGGGCAGCCCGGCGCGAACCTCCCTCGCCCGCAAGGTAAGAAGTGTCAGAGGTGCCGCCTCTCTCGGCCCCCGTTTGCCCTCAGCTGCTGACCCGCGCCTGGCTCTCGCTGGGGCTTTCTTCCCCTCCTCAAATCGCTGTCTCGCTCGCTTTCTCCCCCCTCTCTCGGGTCATGAGAGCCCGAATTTCACAGATGGTTACAACATGTTTCAGCCATTTCGCTGCAGTTTGTCTTGTTTGTTGGTTCTTTTTTTTAAATCAGGAGGGGTTTGGGGTAAACGCTGGGGACGGACACGCCTGGTGTCGAAATGTTGTCCTGCCTATTTACGTAGTTGCCTGGCAATGACTGGCGGCCAGGCCTGATCCCGATCCCGCCCTGCCGGGTCTGCAGGCTCAAGGTGGTGTGTTGGCCCATGGCCCTCTCCCTTTCCCTTCCATTTCCCTCTCCCTTCCCTTTCCCTTCCCTTTCCCTTTTCTTCCCCGGCTGACCTGGGGCTGCATAGGTCCAGATCCACAGGCCTGATGAGGTGGCTGTAAGGTGTGAAGAAAACAGAATCACAGATCGGTTTTGCCCCGTCCTCTATATCCTTGGCATGGAAACAAGTGGGAGCAAGGTGGTAGTATTTCTTTTCGATTAGGATAAAATCAGCCATATGAAGCCCACTCCCATACCATCCAGTTTCAGGACACAGGTTTTGTAGGGTTAGCACTGGCTGGGTGCCGAGTTTGGCACATCTGGGCTTACTGGTCCTCAACCACCACCAGCAACCCTGAGACATGAAATTCCCATTTCCTGCAAGCCTTGGGTGGTTCAAGGCCTGGACTGGCCACGCCAGTGCCCCACCATGACCAGACATTGCGGTGACACCCACGGCGGCTGATGCCAGAGACAGGGATGCAAGGAGAACGGGCGGCTGGGCCAGGATGAGCAGGTGGCTGGCTGCCAGTGTGCTGCTGCCTGCAATGCCATCAGCCTCTGAAGCTGCCTTGCCCTTTTAGAGTGCTGGCAGTGTCTGGAAGCATACTGTATTTTTAATTTTTTTATTTTCCAGTGGAGTTGAGTTTTCTTTCTGTTTTCCTAAGTCAGGAAGCAAGGCATGTGCAATTATGGTGTTCGTGTCTGTCAGTGCCCCCCACCCCCAGCAGTGGCTTTTGAAGTTTGGCAGAGGGTACATGTCTGAAAGATACACACATTTCTGCACGTTTCATGACTGCGAGTGAGCGAGGCTGTTCTCACGCCAGCTGAGGGAACACGTCAGGTCCTGCAGGCTTCCCTCAGCCTCCCGCCGCCCACGCACTGCAGAGCGGGCTGAGGATGGGAGAGACATCAGCCCTGTGAAATACCAGGGGCTTTTAAGGAACCAGAGTCTTCAATGTAAGGCATGAAGCTGTAGGAAAGCAGGCTGAGGAAATTGATGCTTCTCAGAGTAGTCCCCCCATCCCACCCCACTGAGCCAGCCCCAGTTTTGTGACAGGAGTTTTGGATATCCCAGGGCCATGGGATATCCCAGACTGGGGGTTCTTAAGTGCCTGTGAGAGTTTTATCAGCACCAGAAATGGGTGGGAAGTAGCCTCTGGAAAACAATCACATTTTTAAGAATACTGCAGATAATTGTAGATGTTTTCATATTTCACAAAGTTTAGAAAATTGGCAGGGAATGCTGTCTATATCTGAGATGCCTGTTTGGATCCTGCTAGAGGGTGTCACCCTTCTAGTTTCTTACTACTTACTGCCCAGCATTCCCTTAACATGTATGTCGATGTCTACACTAAAAAGGCAAAAAATACTAGGTCTGCTCAAGCTTTTGCACCATGGATTGTCCAGTGAAGCAGCATTAGTGCTGCGAAAGAGAATGTGGTGTTTGCCATGCAGATAGGATTTGAAGTATGTTCTCCTGGCACATGTAGATTTTCCTGCCATGGCTTCAGAAAATACATGAGAGCAACCATATAGCCAGAGGAATGTTGTTTCCGTATTCTTTTTCTAATGTTTTCCAGAAGTCATAAAAATAAGCATTACCTGCCCTAGAGGGCTAAAAGTCTGGGTTAGGAATGTGACACATTGCCTTAGTCTGTGCTGTGGAGGGTACCCAAGGGAGAGGCTCAGTGTCCGTGATGACAGCAGCTGAAATTTCTAACGGTGAAGTGCAAAACTCTGAAGCTTGGATTTCCTTGGCAGTGCTTATTTAAGTTGTAGACCCAAACCAGTTCCCACATTTGCACTTGCTCCTCATGTAAGGATTTCTCTCTGGGATTTTTTGAGTAAAGATGTGTCTAGTGTTTCTGTAGAGAATGCTGAACTTAGAGCAAGTGCTCTTGCAAACTTAAACTCATCCCACCCTATGGCAACAGCTCTCCTTGGGATCTCAGCATGTGCATCCTCACAGCAGCTTGCAAATTCTGCATCCGCTTACTCCCATCCTGCAGATGGATATCAGCAGCACCAGGGAGCCTAAGAGATTCAGCCAAAGTACACAGGAATTATTTGGAAATCAAGAAATACCTGTGTGTCCCCACTCCTTGTGATCTCAGCTTTGCCGTAATCTCTGCCCATTTCAGAGGTTCTGAGACTGGCAAATAAAAAACCCTGTCCTTGTGTGTTGTGTACCAAGAAAGGTGAGGTTTCTTTCTCATCCTAATGTTTTCTGTTTTAACAAGGTAGACAAATAAAACTTTGATCAAAAGAGCAAAGATATTTTCCCCCTCTCCAGAAGCAGCAGAGAGCAGAACCATGCTCATGTTGCAGTCTCTCTCTCCTCTGTCTCTTCATGACAGAGGGTTTCTAATCAAAAGCAGTTAGATGGTTAGTGTGTGTTTTGGGACAGCGCATCCTGACGAGTCTTCCTGCTGGAAAACAGATGAAATAAATACCTGATGGATTTTGCAATCAGCTGCAAGAAAACAGCGCAGATGAGCTAAGCCCAACACCCTTCCCCTTGTCCCCTTGCCTCCATAGGAGGATTTTTAGGGGACTTTGGCCGTTGCTTCAAACGTGGGTGCTCAGGCCCATCTCTACTGACCTGCAGAAGAATTTGCTCCCCTTCATTTATGCTCTCTGCACGTTTCCAGGAATGGCCATGGCCAGCAGCAGCTGGATGTGAACAGGAGATCTGGGTGGCTTCCCCTGTCTCCTTGGCAGAAGCAGAGGAAGAAGCTCTTTGGGTGTGGGAAGCCTCACAAGGAAGCTGGAAAGGGGTTCTTTTCAGGAGCTTGAATCACTGAGCACCCACCCACAAAGATTATTTGCTGAATTAATGCACATTGCAGAGCTGGGTGTATAAGGAGAGGAAGGAAAAAGAGTGCTTTAAGGAGTTCCCTTGACATTTTTGGGAGCAGTCCAGGCTCTGTCCCTCTAGGAAGGGCCTCCTCACTTTATTACAAGCAGAAATATATGCAATGGCTCCAGCTGGTTATCAGTAATCTCCTGAACAGTCAGAGGTGCAGGGGGAATATTAAATTCTTGACGTTTTCTGGCAGTATCATGAACCGACTTGAAGTTGCAGTGTCTTTCCAAATGAGGTTGGGCACGATCTCTGCTCTCCAGCCTCTGTGCCAGAGAAGGTATCAGGCTACAGGTTTCTCAGGGTATTTCAGTATGCTGAAGCATTCCTTTCCTCTAGTTCTTCAACACAGGAGACCAAGCAGGTAATTTTTCTGCCCTATGCCTAACTGTATTTGCAGGATAAGCTAAGTAGAAAAGTCAGAGGAGACAAACTGAAACTCAGCAGCACAAGGCAACATAAAATACACGGATAATGGGCTCTTTTGGGTCTTTTTCCAAAAGCTAAGAATCTTGAGCTGAGCAAAAACAGCACCCTGAAGTACTGCTTTTGGAGGAGGATGTTTTTGAATCATCTGTTATATTTTCAGGGGTGTGGGGATTTCTCTTGGGAATTCCCATCCACATGCCATTGCCCCAATTGCTCCAAAGATGTTCAGCATGTCCTGGGGTTAATTTATCCCCGGGGCCGTTGCTACAGACAGAGCTCTGCTGTTGTAACAGCTTCTCTCTCCAGCCAGGGCTACTGAGGGAGGAGGAGGATGAAGTCACGTTTCCTACTTTTTTAATGCCAAAGCCCTCATGCCCTTGGTGCCTCCTACCTTGACCCTGTGAGAGCAGGGGCTGTGCGTGGGTGTCAAAGCTCAGCTTTTGCTTGCACCCCGCAGCAGGGTCTGAACAAAAACCTATCTAAAAAACCTAGAATTTTTTTCAGGTAAAAACGTAAGTGATGGAATAGTTGTCTCTTATGTCTGACCAAATTCTTTCACTCAGGTATTTGGAGTAGTTTTTTAAGGTCATGTTACACAGGAAGGAAATAAGGCTGTCTTTTAAATATTAAGTTGATTTGGGAGATAAAGAGGCGTTTATCCATTCAGAGGTTAAACTAATAGGAAAGACATTTTTGAAATATTCTGAAGTAAGACATATGAAGAGTTTAGTGGCTGATTATTTGCAATATAGTTTATTAGAATCCTAATATCCCTTCTCCTAAAGGCAGACTAAATACATTAAATAACAAACTTCAAGAAAGCAAACCTGAAATTTTCTTGCCCATGTTGTCCGTTTCATTAGATTCATGCAGTTTGTTTCATAGATAGTCAGATGTTAGCAATGGAACTAAAAAAAAAAAAGGCCAAGAACTTTGGAGGTTGTAGCCTCCAAAGGAATTTACTGACTTTTAAATCCCATCTGACACCCAGTCCAAAACCTACGGAAGTCAGTAGAGAGATTTCCATTTACTTCATTGAGCTCTGGAATGAAATATCAGTTTCTCCACAGAAATCTTTTCTTCTTGGTATGGTGTTAAACTGAAGGCTATTGAATATAGAGGATCTGAATTCAAAGTATTTTCTAGTATTTTCACCCAGCTACTTCAGAGACCATCAAAACAGCATCTTGGTGTATGAGGCATTGCAAATTTGTTTCTGAAAAGTCTAGTTCACATGTTTGCTAAGGATTATGTCTAATAGAGGGATGATCGGACAATGCATGTGGCATACGAGCTGTACCCCAGTCCTCAGCTGAGTTGTGCTTTGTGAACACCAGGGTGAATTTTGCACAAGGAACCAGTTAACTGGAGATGCTCAGCGGGGAAATAAGAGATTGCAGTGTGATTTGTGCTGCTGGAGTGTGCATCATTCACTTTACGACCAAACATACAGAGATATCCTCAAGTTGAAGCATGTCTGAGCAGGCACTTCAAGGCCAGTTGATCCAAGGGTCAGGTTTACAAAACTGTTGAGGTAAGCAGAAGACAGATGCTTTGCAGGGAGGGCATTTGATACCCCTTCTTCACAGGTGCTTCTCTGTCAGGGGACCACTCAGCAGCTTTACAGCCTGGTTGGTGTAAATCTGACTGTGCTGTGCTGCCCTGGTGAGTCACCACCCCAGGGCAGTCATCATTTAAACTGACTCTGGCCAAAGGTCCCAGGCAAAGGACACTTTGCCACCCCTGCACAGCATCCTGACATGGTCCTGCACTGGTGCTGAGAGCTCCAGGTTTTCTCTTTCCCATCACGTCAGCTATGCCGGTTGGAAAACTGGGACTCAGTGGGCTTGGCTGATGTTTGTGACCTGGCCTAGAGGAAAAGGGGTGCAAACCTCAGGGAGAGACTGATGGTGGTGAGCTGGCTGTCAGCCTTTCCAGCCTGGGCGCTGGAATGGCAGGAGCTGGTTTGACAGCAAACCCAGCTCACTCGTGCAGGGGCTGCAGCTGTCAGAGCAGCAGCAGCGTGTGTGCTCTGCTGGTGCAGCTAATAGCTGCTCTGAGGACTTGCCTACATGGGAAAATTTACCAGTGTAATTATCCCACTGTAATTATCCCAGGATAACTCTCCCTGTGGATGTGCTTAATATAACATAGGGTATGTATGAATATATGGCAAATCTTCTGCACAGATGGGGTTTAAGTTACATAGAGGAGGAATGTTTACATTGCAGCCCAGCAGCAAAGCACAGTTTATATCCTACTTCCCAGCAAATGTTACACCCAGAATTTTCTGTGCAGAGGTACTTTCAGGGGGAAGTACGTGTCATTTGTTCTGATCAGCAAAAATGTAAAGCCTTAACCTTGCCCTGTAAACATGGGGCACAACATTTGCTTTTACAGAATCACTGTGGAAGCCAGGGTAAAGGCTGGGACACTGCTTTGTACTTCTCTGTGATCCTGTTCACCTCTTTTTTATAGAGTGATCATTTAAATTTGTTGTTCATTTGACTGTTTTGTTCAAAATGCTGAACTGCGTTTTGTGACTGAATTTGGGAGGAACCCTTGGATCTCTAAAAGCTCTTCAAACACGTTGTGATTTTAACTTTTTCTACCAGGCTTTCAGGCCAGATTCTTTCACCAGATGTTGTCATTCCCATTGCTTGAATGCTTAGTCCCCTCCCTCTGATAACTCTCCTACTTGGGATTTTAGCTTCTTCAGTCTGATATAAGGTGAATGGCTGGGGAAATGATGAGCATCAGGTGCATTTTTCTATACTCCATGGTAAAAAAGGGAATTTGCTGGGAGGAAGCTGAGCTGCACCAGTAAGAGGATGAAGATGGCTTCCTGAAGCCTGCTCAGCATTCACCCATCACTGCTGCTGTCATCCTGACTCGGGGTGAAGCACAGGTGTCCATCATCAGGAGTCACTTGGCCAGACCAAATTTACTGGGATAGCAGTCCCAAAAGGAAGTGATAATTTTGTTTTGGGCCCAAGTCAGTTCTGAAGGAAAGATGGAAAAAATCCAGCCAATAACTAATCTCTCTAAATAATCTTTTTAAAATAATGAGAGTTGTGTGATAACAGGCTGGAAGAAACGGTACAGTAAGTTAAGCAGGAGCACTTGGAAACATGATTTCTAGTTGAAATTACTCAGCTAGGTGCATCATGAAGTTTACATCGGATGCATCAGCTGTTATTAGAAGGTCAGGAGTAAAATAATTGCAAGTTGTTGTGTTGCCTGGATTATGTCTAAACCAAACACCCAGACTTAAGCAGTCTGATCTGCTGTCAGGTGCCAGAATTACTTCTGAGGGGCAGTTCAGCTGTTTTTGCCCTCCTCCAGTGTCAGCAGGAACAGTAGGTTTCAGAAATCCCATAAAAAAACCATTTTATTTGCGTAACACAATTTCCAAAACTTTAACTGCTATTTCTTTTCCAGCATCTGAGATAGAGTTATTTTAGGATTATTGCCCATGTGAAACTGTACCGTGTTCACAAGAGTCCTTTTTCTTGTTTTCCAGCTTGCTGAAAAATCCTGGCCTTGCAGTAAGGCAGCTGACTCACTTCCGGTTCAACAAAAAACCTTGGAAATGGCCTCTGTGTCAGGTTAGTCCAAATTATAACTCTCTACTAGCTTCACTCCAGCTAACCCTCTACTTTCTTGTTTTGCCAAAAGTCAGCCAGACCTTTCTTGCTGTTTTCTGCCATCTTTTTAAAAAACATTAAAGTATAAAGAATCTAAAGAATACGTATTGCTCTTCAGTATTCCAGCTCACAGTCACTGAATGTCGATGTGCATTTGACTGTGTGGCTGTCCATCTCCAGTGTTACTTCTCTCAATTTTTCAGGCACTTCTGTGGGTCGAAGCATACCAGTCGAAGTGGATGAATCCATGCCATGGTCCCAGTTACCTGAACATATCTTGGAAAAGGCTTTGCAGCCTTCTGGAGAGGATATGGAGGATGAGGAGGCCCATGTTGCTCAAACACCTCAGGCCGATCCATCTTGCCTTTGCAGAGCACCAGCACATCATCATTCAGCGCTGTCTGTGGAGCCAGACAGCAGCTTGTGGTCAAAATATACTGATCCTGGTGGAGGTGGACACTCCCGTTCCCCTGGTGAATCAATATCAGGAGTATTTCCCTCGAAGACACATTCTGTAGCTATGGACAAACCAGGCATGCAGCCAAGATCGCAGCTTTCAGCTGACACCAGGCACAAGTCCAGTAAATCAGAGCAGATCTTGTCTGATGTTCCTGAGGACTCACTGGAGGAGAGCAGCCAAGGGAGTTCACAGTCACAGCAACCCTCAGGAAACAGACTCCTGGCAGAGCTGGGAACTGTAGATACAGGGTACAACTCCCAGTCACAAGACGTCATGGGCATCAGGCATCTGGAACCCCCCTTACCACTGGTGTCTGTGCTGAACCCCCAGGACCTCCCAGGACCGCTGATCTCCAGAGAGTTTTTGGGACCTGAGCATCAGCAGTGCCCTGTGTGCCATCACTTGCCCCATCCCAACACGCAAGCCCACGGCTGCTTCAGGCACCGCTGCCCGGCACAGCAGCCCCCCCAAGGCCCGTGTGAGTAGCACGCCTCGCCCCACAGGAGGTTCTCTGGGTGTATCTCAGCCATCATTCACCAAGGGCGTGTTTCCAGCACAGCATACAATTATTAAGCTCTTTAAACATCTAACTGCAGTCCCTTTTACAGTTTCAGATTTTTGGGTTATGTGGCTGGACTCTGTGCTGCAAAACCTCTGAACCTCTTAAGTTAAAGAGGTCACGGTTACTCATCAAGTGCAGGCGAATGGTTGTGCTTAGAAACCAGCCCTTGTCGGTCACGCTGAGCATGCACAGCCTCTCCCTGCTGTTATTTCATATTCTAGTCATTTCCTTCCTCCTTGCATCAGTCATTCAGCAGCCTCCTATACCCACTCAATTCCTGTTGTTTTCATAGATTTCCTTGCTCCCCCTTGGATCCCCGAAGTTGAGAATTTCCTGCCAGGATCAGGATGGGAGGTTACCCTTGATCTCCATAAATAGTATCTCCCAGCACTATGACCAGACTCACCCATGTGTTTTATTTCTATGTGAAAAGAGCGTGACATCCATCATCCTAATTTTTTTTCCCTGTTGTCAGCTGAAATGAAAGCTCATTACTTAAAATGGAGCCCTCTCAGCTGCTGGTGATTGTGTCGCTGAGCGCTGATGTGACTCCCTCAATATGGGCGTTCTGGCTCTGGGAGACTCCAGTGCAGTTTACAGCCTGCTATTAATTAGTATTCCTTTTCAGTTTCTGAGATTTTTATCTGTTATGAAGTGAGCTTTGAACATTCAACAGCAATATAATTGTTTTAATATAATTTATATTACATTAGGCTCATGAGACCCTGACCTGTTTTGGGCTGGCTTTGTAATAAAAAGCTGTAGGCCTGTTCTGATAAACCTTTTTTTTTTTTAACCTTTTTTTTGACTCCACAGCATTTATATTGCATCTGTTTAGGGAGTTTTGTCATTTCAGCTATGTGCTATAATTAGGTATATGAAAGAGGAGGGTTTCAGAAACTCGGTTTCCAGCTCTGATTTTGGAACTTTGTAAAGGGGAAGGGGCTGTAGATGGACTTTCAACAACATCTACAGCTTAACATTTGGAAAACGTCCTCTGGTTTTCCTTTCGTACCTTCTCCTTTCAGTTCAGCTCTAAGCAGACAAAGGGCTGGTTGCACAACACCGCTCACTGTTTACCTCCGTTTACCTCCTCCACAAGCAGGCATCGTGAGAAGTAGGACATTTACTGAATGAGGACATTTTGTTTGAAAGCAGGGACTCTGAAAGGCTTTTTTTTCAGAAAAATCACTACCATTCCAGCCATATCCAGAGGGCAAAAAGAGTAAAATAAACTCAGATGGCTGGAGCAGATTTGGTCAGGACCAAGAAGCTGGCAACTGTACTCCTGTTTCTCTCTCACATGCCTGCTACAGCGTAAATCACCTCCTGACAGCTCCTTGAGTCTCAGATAATTGTTGGGCAGTGGCAACCCACAACAAAGCTCTGCACCTCCCCTGGGGAATAGCAACTGTGCCCGGAGGCTCTAAGCTGGCTAGGGCACCTGCTATTTGAGATACAGCAACAAAACTGCTTCTGAAGTCAAAGAAATGTTCACAACAATGCTGTGTGCCCGGGGACCATAATTTCAGATATTTGTCTTTCAGGGATGTGGGGGTGTGTGGGCACACATGCCTGGCCACGCTGTGCTTTGAGCTGTGGCTGCATCCAGTATACTGTAGCAGCAGACAGATCCAAAGGAAGCTGGTGAAACATTGGCCTTAAAACCTCCAAAGCAAACCGAGTGTCCCAAATCCCTGTAACCTTCTCTAGAGCTGGTCATGAGGAATCCAGGAGGAAACCATATTGACTTCAATGTGGTTCTTCCAGTCCCTTTCATCACATCCTGTTGCAAATAGATAAGAGGGGGGTGGGAAAATCTCCTAAAACAATCTCAACAAATACAATTTTGCTGACTCACAATTTCATCAGGAATCTGTGTAATCATGGGGTTGGTTGGAGGGGGTTTTTTGTGCAGTGTTGGCTCCTGGAATTGGAGTATTCCATCAAAGCTTTGTTTTCTTCCTTTATCCTCCCCTTAAAAAAAAAAAAAAAAAAAAAAAAAGATAGATAGTCCTCATGGCTGCTAGGGAAAGGAAGGCATGACCCAAAAATAGGATTTTAAAAACAGTTTTGGGGGAACAGAGCATTTGAGTACTGCAGCTTTTAGAGACAGCTCATAACACCATAATCATGCAGTGCTAATAAGCCCTGCCAGGCTGGACTTTGATCTGCGCACAGCAGCTTGGAACTGCACAGAGCTGCTGCCTAATGAAAACCACAAGCAGAAAGACTAAGAGAAAAAAAATTCCTTTTCCCCAATTGGGAAACAAACAGCTTACATTGCTTTCTCTTTCAGTTTATGCCAACAGTTCCACTGTACAATAGTTATTAATCAATATTATGTGTGGCCAGCAACAGTAAAGGTTTTCAGAATTACGTGAGCAAAATTATCACTTTGGGCTTCCCCTGCAGCCTCTCGGATGGCAACGGGAGCAGCAGCAAGTCCTTAAAATGTCACTTTGACAGAAAATTCACACAGGATGAAGTAACAAACTAAGCGATTATTTTTCCTCTTTTCATTTACAATAATCACAGTCTGTTTAGCCTTACTGTTGCAAACTGATTTGTTCCAGGATTTTGCATCTGCTTTCATGAGAACTTTGGGATGATTCATTTTCACAAGTCATTGCCAAAAAGAAATTTAAAAAAAAAACCCTACCAAAAAGCACTGAGGCACAGTCAGCGCAGGGACAAGGCAGCCCTGAATGTTTAACTGTCAGCTGTCCCAACAGCCCAACCCCGAGCAGGGATCTGAACCGTGCCTTATGTGAATGGGAAATAGCAAGCTTTAGACTCCAAAACATTCCTTCATCTGGCTTCTTTCAGAGCGAGATACCTGCAAATGCCTCCAAACTGCTCAGTTTCCTGAGACATGCCTGGAAAGGAATAAACACAAACTGAGGCAAAAATGTGTTGGCTGAAATGATAGTTGCTGCCTTTATTTTCTCACCCTCCCAGATGGCAGAGCTCCTTACCAACATTTTGCTGAGCCATTGCAACCACTTCCTCCTGTTCCTGGACCTTGCATGAGAGTTATCCGCCCGGCCCAGCAAGTCATCCCAAATTACTCAAACCTCCGTGCTCCCAAAGGCACTGGAGACCGACCACCCCAGAGGACATGCTCCTCCCCTGGTCCTCCTCGATTCCCGTAAGTATTGACTTGGGGGGGCAGGAGTTGTGGGAAGTGGAAGTTCCTCTGATCTGATTTTGTAGGCTTTCAACCAGTAATTCCGAATCCTTGCACTGTGAGCTTGCCCAGGCTGCAGGAGTACATGTGAGATGCTGGGTTGTTTTCTTTATTTGCTGTTTTACACCCAGTGGGGGCCTGACCCTTTCCTAAAGGACTTCAAAGCCGGATACATGACACGTTAGAGCACACCCCGAAATGCATGCCTTAAGGAAGATAAATGCTTGAAGGTTAAAGGGATGAGGGGTTGAAAAATATTTCAGTTGAAACCTTAGAGCTCCTGCTCACAGGCAAAGGTCAATTGGGTGGCTTGCTGGGGTCTTCAGCTTCACACTGTACCAGCCTGGAACAACTCAATCATTGCCTTCCAGTGATTTCCTTCTTACCTCTTCTGTGGTGCAGAGAAAAAGGGAGAAAATCCCATCAGTTGCTGATATATCTCTACACTGCAGTTTGCAGCCTTCTCTATGATTTTTCATAGCAAAATGTCTGGCACTTTTCAACCAGGGCTTTTTGACTGATTTTCAGATATTAATTACCAGGCCTTATAATCTTATAAGTATCTCATTAGCAGATGGGAAATCCTATTCATGCAGGGGTTCCTTCAGACTCAGCTATCTAAAAACAAATTGAAGCTTCAGGTTTTGAGAATATCTTAAATCAGACTGTTTTTATTCAAGAGCAACAATACTTTTAGAAGTGTTAAACTTACAGGCATCTACTTATATGACATGGTCTTGGCAGGGAACTGTGAGAATCAGCAGGACAAAAGAGGGCAGACAGTTGAAATATCATTCTGCTCTGGCCTGTGAAAAATTAAGGGCTGTAACAGAAAAGTGACAGCAAGATCAGGGAATACCTGCAGCAGAGAGAATTGCCCTGAAGAGTTTGTACGAAAATGTAAAAATATTGGGAGATAGTGAGTATCCTTTGCAGTAGTAAAATTTAAAACCAAACTCCTGATTATTGGCAGGATATTTGTTAGATAAGGTGGAGTTTTGGGAAGATCTGTAAATTAGCCACTGGTAGTGTTTTTGTGGCCATTGATGAGGCATGTGTTGCTTTTGTTAGTACTTACTTCTACTAAAAGAGATCCAGAATACTTGGGGTCTGTCCTGCGGCTGCGTGGCTGCTGCTTGCAGGCTGACTCCAGGAACAGCAGTTATATGTTGGTAATATTTGCCTATAGAGTATTTTGTAACAGAAAACATCTGCACTGAAATGAATAAACCAAATCTTAATGTGACAACAGAAAACATGCTGCGACCAGCCTGTCATCATTCATTTAAGGAAGACTAAGAAAAAAAAGAGAGTGGTCTTGATTGACTAAGCATCGTGGCTCTGTGGGGGAAAGCTCTCAGAGAAACCTAAAACTCATCCAACAAATTCAACCCAGCAGATTGCAAGCTCACCTCGCATAAAAATCTCTATAGATTCACCTTCCCATTGACTTAAAATCTGAAGCCAAAGTGTAGTAGGACAAGAACTGCTAAGCTTCCTAAAATCATCCCTCTCGGTCTGTTTACTACAATGGAGAAGACATTAGGCAAGATTATTGCAGGTCTGGAATGCTAATCTCTGACATGAGAAACCCTCGTTTGGGTCTGCCGTTGTTGGTCAAGAAATTAACTTTGTTCCCATTGGGTTTGTCCAATGCTGGAGACCCTCCAGAGCTGGAGCTGGAGTGCCCTTGTACACCCATTTTCCCATTTTCCAGCTTTCTCTGAGCCTCCTGTGCTGCACAGGACATTGTGAGAGCATCTGAGGTGCCATGAAGTGTTCTTTACCTTTGGATAATGGGAAGAGGTTACCCAAGAGCCACCCTGCTCCCATACATGCATAACAACATCCATGACAAGCCATTATTTCTCACTCAGAAACAGCATTTGCTTCTGCTAATTGCAAACTGAACAGCTTTCAGCTATGATGTGACTTACTTCCTGTGATTAATGTTTCTCCGATAAACTGCTTGTTGTGGTGGCCTGTCACCAAGGTATCCGTTCCAAAGACACTGTAATAACCAAGCAGATGTGCTGAGCCAAGCATTTCTGCAAGAACTTTTCATAGCTGATATGCAGATAAAGTTGTTAGTGTGTTATTAACAGGAGAAGAAATTCTGAATTTTGGCTAAAAATAAGTATTTTCTAAATCCTCCATTGCTTTTCTTTGTAGAAACCAGCTATACAACCAGCTACCTAATGGTCAGCTGCCCCCCAAGGCATGTGGCCTGGATGAAGCATGTGGTTGTCCTTCTGACAATTTTCCATCTCCAGCTGCTGTCCCAAGACCTCTCAGTAACCCTGCAGCCAGGGGAACTCTGAGAACCAGCAATCTGCCGGAGGAGTTGCGTAAGTGGTTAGCAAATTTTTTCTGTGCAAGATTTTACAGCATGGCCTAACAGCTTTAGGTGGGAGAGCTCCAGAATGGTGAAGGGGGAGGAGAAGGCAGGGGGAAATGACATTAAGACAACAAGAAAATAAAATACTAAGTGTCACCACATCTCTTGGGTGTGAGCATCTGTGTTTGGTGGGATAGAATTACCCCCTTGAATCCTGAAAACATAATGGTCATTAATTGCTTGTTATTTTGTTTACAAAAAGTAAACACTGTTTGGATTGTTTTCATGACTCCTTGCTAAACAGGATGTCCCTTTGAGGCAGGAGGGGCTGGAGCTTACAGTAAAAGACTAAAAACAAACAAAGCCTGGGGGATAAAGTGTTTCTGCCTGTCCCAAACCAGACAAATATGTTGAGCCTTGACCTCAGTTTCTCCCTGAACTGGTGAGTTTGGAGAGGACTCTGGGACATGCTGAGGGCAGCCTGAGATGCTTCTATTGCCACCAACACCACAGATGCATTCACCCTCCAACTCTTAGCGTTTCAGAAAAATAGCTTCTTTCTGAATGCCAATCTGACTAGTAGGTGAGATGTACCATTGATAAGAACCCTCCACAGCTCTCCTGAGGCTTTGATTTTTCATTTATTCTTCATTCTGCTTATCACCTTTCAAATCCAGACAGTCACACCTCTCTGGCCTGTAGGAGTGAGTTATGATACCAGATATCACTCTGGGATAGACCCTACTTTATCAGTTAGTGTGTCCTAGATGGAGGAATTACTGGAGGAAAACAGGGTCATCTGTGGTACATGCACAGCTGGATTAGATCAGCCAGCTGCTTTACCCTGATGCAAAGCCATGAAAACCCCTCCCATAAGGGCAAGGGCATTGCTGTCACCAGCCATGCATCCTGCCTGCACAGGGTGTTAATGTTGCTCCAAGGAGAGGCAGTATGACATGCATAAGGGCCTCTCCAGCTCTGTCATGTCAGTGGGTCTGGGCAAAGCTGTGCTGGCTGCAGCCAGCACAGGTAACTCGAGCTGTGGGTGAGAGCCCAGGCTCAGGTATGCCCAAGCACTGGGAAAAAGCAGCTCTGGCCACAGGGCAGGGGGAGCAGCAGAGATATTTAACCTCTGCAGCTTGCCAGTAAGGCAGGAGGAGCTCAAATCTAGAGCAGGGCTTTGTGATAGGGGGTTGGTTTCAACTCTGAGCTGTTGCGCTATCCCACATCCATTTCGTAAACAATCCAAAGAGACCTAAGTGGGCAGGACCTGCAGCGTGGTGGAGAAGGAGGGCTGTGACAGTCTCACCCTCTGAATGATGTATTTAAATGTGTTACATATTCATACAGACTCTCTCTCCCAGGCAAGGTCTTTATAACCTACTCGGTGGATACAGCAGTGGAGGTTATGAAATTTGTGAATTTCCTGTCTGTAAATGGATTTCAAACTGCTGTAAGTATTCCTTCCAGAAAAAAAGACTTTCAACCAGGGAAGAGGTTTTTTTAAAAAAAGCAGAGGCCATACACTGTCCATTTGAATGTTTTTCTGGTTATCATCACATTTTGAAGGCTAAAGAAGATACAGATAGGATGAACTAGCCTTGGTTTTGCAAGCTGTAAAACTTAAATTATCTGCCTTTTTGTTTATTCTTCCTTTAACTGAATTTTGTGCTTTGAAATATGCTTTAATAATGATCCTGGAAAATTTCACTTAGCGACACCAGATGGGCAATAGTATGAGGTTTTGTGAGCTATTCCATTAATATTCTCATATTTGATCTGTAATATCAGTATTACAAAAGGTCAATTTTATGTTCTTCCCATCCTACCTTTTATTTTCTCCAATGCTATTATATAATTGATTCTTCAGACGTCAGTAACTTTCTGCTAAAAAAGATCTAGAAGTAGATTCTAAAATTCACACAGCTTAATGAAACAGCCCATCTGATGGTTTTGTTTGCTTTGTTATCCCTTTAAAAGTGATTTTGCTTTGTTATATTTTCAAAAGGAATTCTAAAAATCACTGGCCTGAAAAGGTCTGTGTCATACTCTCTAATCCCATAAGACATTCAGATTTTTACTGAATTTCTCATGAGTTGGCTTTATCTTAGAGACCCACAGAGGCTCTAGGATTCAGTGTTCATCAAAATCTTGATTCATATTTTCTTATTACAGGAGCATATGCTATCTGACCCCTCAACCTTCACTCTTTGGCTCCAATTCAGGAAAGCATTTAAGCAAGTGGCTATCATTAAACTGAATGAGACTCAGTGGGGAGCTTTGCACATGCTTATTTATTTTCATGAATCAAAGATTTTTTTTACAGAGACTGCAATTGTACTTCTCTCCTGCAGTTCTGTACTATGACCAATTCATAAGAAAGCTTTTGGGCACCATAGCTTTACAGAGTAGAAGGCTCATTAATAGCACCTTTGCTGGACAGGCAACTCTTGGAGCCTGTTGCAGAATAATAAATACAGCAAAATGGCCCCAAAGCAGGGAAACAAGTGGGCTCTCTGCATTCAGAAAAGGAAAAAGAAAGACTTGAGAGCAGATCATGACTCTTATCTCGAAAATTTGGAGAAGTTAATACTTACTCCATTGATCACAGTCATGATTGCTGGTTTCTGGGTCTACTGGGCGTGCAGAGAAGCAAGCAGTGTTGGTGATACTCAGTCCTATGAAGTCCTCCACTGCTCTGCTGTCACCGAAGTGTGGGTGACTGCACCCAGTCATTAGTGACCTGGCTGACTTCCCACCACACACCCTGAATATTTAGTTCAATATGAAGCTAAGGCTTCACACTCAGTATACCCTTGCAGTCAGAAAATAGCAGGCATTTGCAGCTATACAGATGGAGAAGGTGGGCAGCACCTTGTTCTGTCCAGTAAAAAATGCCTGGGAGTTGGGGTCTGGCAGGGCAGCCAGTCAAAGGGCCAGCTGAGTGGGAGCTCAAGGAGGTGCCTGCAGCAGCCCCTCTCTGCCTGCTGCCTGTCCAGCTTGACTCCAGGCTGCATGGAAAGGGGAGAAGTGCATGTACACGTTTTTTTCCTAAGGGAATTGGAAATGCTTGTCATAAACAAAGAAAGGAGTGGGTGCTCTATCAGTGCCGTAAAATGGGGGGGAAAGGTGAAGGGATGCTCACTACAGACTTTCATTCTCTTGCAGATTGATATCTTTGAGGACACGGTACGAGGTATTGACATCATTAAGTGGATGGAGCGCTACCTAGGTGATGTATGTAAGGGCAATTTAACCTTGTTTATAGCAGAGGTGACCTGAGGAAGATAGTTGAATTATTCTAATGCACAGCAGGGACAGAATGAAAATGCAAGACCCTACTGTTGTTTTCCCTGCCCCTGTAGAAATGGCAGAGGTGTTGCAGAGAGAGGCAAATCTCACTCACATCTGTATCTGATGGTCCCAGAGCTCTTTCTTTAAGAAATGAAAAGCTAATCCTGGCATTCTTGAGAAATTCTAATGCTGCCTGTTACATCCAGCCTGAAGCTGCCATTGGAAAAGTTATTCGTCCATCCCCTTTTTAAATTGTGGGGTTTAGCTGTGCTCGGTTACAACAATATCTGTATTTCATCCCAGGCTGCAGTCATGGCTAATGTTCATCTTTCTCACCTGTAGCTTTTACATTGATATCTAAAATGCTGAAGGGGTTCTTCTGGATAAACCATCCTACATTTAAAGTGGAAATTGGTATTCTCTTGGTTGATATATAGATTTGCTCTCATCACTTTGTATCTGTCTAAGCAGTAAAATGGAGATTTATCTTGCTGACAGTGGTGTCCCCTGCAGCAACAACTTCCTCTGAAATTCCCCTGAGCAGTGAGTGCACATCTCCTTTAGGATCAAGGCAAGTGGTTGGACTGTACCAGCACAGCTGGGTGCAAACTGGCCATTCTGTCACTGGACAGGAGCCATCATGGGCTGCCTTCCTTGGATTCTCGCCTTGCTGAGTGGTCACCTGGCCAGATCTGACTCACTCTGGCCAGATCTCCATGGTTCAGGAACAGGATGACAGAAGTGGTGGACTCTCCTCCACCTGAGCGAGGAAGCTCAACCATCTGAGCCAGCCCTACACAGGTTTCCAGCAGGTGTCCATGCAGGCAGGATACAACTGCATGCAGAGCCAGCCTGGGACCTCTGCCATGGAAATGCAGTCATGCCTACTGGGGCTTGCATCAGGATAAATTAGGTTTGGGCTCACTGTGTGTAATGTAGGTAATGAAACCAGAAGACAGGGTGACTTTGCTTTTGCCAAAAACATCATTATCACTTAAAATACAAGCTGGCAGATCTGCTCTGGGACTTGTGCACAGTCAGTAGGAGAAACCGGTATGTACAGAGAACAATCTCCTGCCTCCACCTGAGGATCATTCTCTGACTACCCACCCCAGAAAAGTTTGGTTTCCCTCCCTGACTGTAGAGGCAGTTTCTAACTTCAAAACCTTTACATGTGTGTGGAGGAAGTGACTGCTTGGACACAAGCAGAGGAAAGTGTGCAACTGGGCATGTCTCTTGCAAACCCTCAACATCTGTAAGTTCTTGCATACATGTCAAGCACAAGCAAAAGTAATTCAGGAGTATGTTGACTCAGTGAAAGGGATAATGACTCCTTTGACCCTATGGTGGGGCAGATTCCCTTGATACAGCACAGAAGGAAAGAGTTAATTACATGCCTGGCAGACTGTAAGATTTGGAAGCCTTACACAGGCTTCATGTGCTGGGGATGAAAGGCAGGCCCCAGGTAAACACAAGTAGGAAGCTTTCATCTGCTGCATTTCAACTGGCCTGCCATTAAGGAGGAGAGATGTTTCCCAGATACAAAGGATGGTCCCTCTCTGGAAACCTGAGCTCTATGTGGGGCTGGGATTAAACAGGTCAGAGGCAGGATCTGGGCTGTCCTAGCAAGGTGGAGGAGCATTGCCTTCAGCCCATCAGGACAGAGCTGCCAGGTACCCCTAAACTTGCCCAGGCCATTCACAACAGCTCCCCTTTCTGCACAGCCACCTCTCTGCACACTTTGGCACTAAGATCAGCAAGAAAAGATATCATTTCTGCCACTGAGAGCCCTAGAAGTAGCTTCCACAGACCGCTGCCTTTATTAGCTTTTTGTATAAAAAGCCATAGATGACTAAAGAGATGCGCTTCTGCATAAGCTGTTGGAAAACATTTGGGTCTGAATTTGAAGACAAAAGTTTTCAGTGTATGCACATAGACACTCTACACTGATAAAAAGTAGCTTTTTATGACAGGGATTCCAAGTGTCAACTGGTAGCTGCTAATACATCTCTTGACATTTCGATTTTCTATATTGAGATGTCGAGAAATAACGAGGAGAACGAGTGTATGAGTTCTCCTGTATTTCCTGCCAGAATGAATGAGATCCTCTTGTGTTTGCCAGGAACACAAAGATCACTTAAAACACAAACTGGCAGATTTCCGATCTGCCTCTACCAAACACGCTGCGTTTCTCAATTTCATGAAAGTGCTTTTCTCCCTAACAGAAGACGGTGATGATAATCATAGCAATCAGTCCAAAATACAAACAGGATGTGGAAGGGGCTGAATCCCAGCTGGACAGGGATGAACACGGCTTACATACTAAATACATCCACAGGATGGTAAGCAAGGACATGCATTTGCTGTTTTACAAAGACTGTCTCTTCTTCTCAAAAGACAAATCTGTCTCCAAATGGCAGGTTCTTTGCTTTGTTTTCCCTAATCCCCATAGTTAAACACCCCTCTTTGGAATTCATTAATCCTTCCTCTCATCAGCTCTGTATGCTCATTAACATCTGCTAAGAGGTTCAAGGAAGAAAAATCCTATTAAACATGCTCATCTTATTTATTCATATTCTTTATTGTTCAATGTTTTTCCCCTCCTTTACCTTCTTGAGCCCTTGTACAGCCCTGAGCACAATCTTATCTAACAGTGCCTGACCTTCCTCCCTCTAAACCAGTCCCTGTTGCTTCAGCCATCCTGGAGCTGAGGTCTTTTCTTAGGCAGCAATAGAGCTGACTGAAGGATGGAATTGCAAAGCAAAGGCCAGAGATGCAATGTGGGGCTCCTGGGGAGTGCACAGAGGTGCCAGAGGACCAGACATCCCTTTCCACAGCCTGTCACAGGATGTGCGTTCAGCCCAGAAGAGCCCATAGAGCCATGAAGTGATCCTTTCTCCCTTGGTTTGCAGTTAGCTGCCTTTCTCAGCCTGTAACCCATCTGATCCCCCAGTTGGAATCTGCAGTCAGGTTTCTCAGAAGCTGTCACCAGCAGATGAGCTCTCAGCAGTACTTTGCTGTCCGTACCAGCCCTGGGATGCCTGTGTCCAGGGCCATGGACAGGCTGGGCCCTGGCTCACACACAGACCTTGTCTCTGGCTGAAATCTTCTCTGGCTGAAATCTTTGTAGGCTAAATGGGGGTTAGTCAAGTCAGGCTTCACCAGTTTGAGATGGATTTCATGGGATTGCACCTGCAGCTAAACCCACAATTATTTCACACCATGAAATGAAATGTTGACAGATCTTTCCTGTATCCTTTCTGTAGCAATGAAGAATTAGATTAAGTGGCCAAACCAAACAACACCGAGTCCACCAGCAATAGATCAGCTCATTTAACAGAAGAGCAGTTTAAGTAAGCAAGGAATGTTTTCATACATAGGGTTTAGATGCATGCAGAGAAAAATTGTCACGTCATTACAGTAAAACTGGCTTTTTGTTCTATTCTAGATGCAGATTGAGTTTATACAGCAAGGAAGTATGAACTTCAGATTCATCCCTGTGCTTTTCCCAAATGCCAAAAAGGTAACATACATGCATGCTTATATACTTTCCACATGATTAAGTGCATATTATTTTGATCACAGTGCAGCAGATGGAATCTTAAAACCAAAACACTCAATTTCTTGGTTCTTAATAGCCTACAAGTAATATACAAAGCTTATAGGTTTATGTATTCCAAAGTTCATGCATTTATGTACATGCAAATAAAAAACATTTCATCCACAATATAAATCAGTGTATAAATGTATTTCTGATGATGAGTTTGCAACTAAAACTCAAATTGCCTTGAGCACTGAAAGAATTTAAATGGAGATGGGCAATCTATCCGGGAAGCATGCTTTTTATATTAACCATTTTATAATTTTGTCCAAATGCAATGCTGATGACTGAGATGGGCAGGATTTATGACTGATGTGAAGAGAAGGTCTGGAAGAGGTAGTGTTAAGAATATAAAAATAAAGAGTATAATAAATACTAAAGTACTAGGCTGTTTCTTGAACTTTGACGGGCCCATCAAAGGTAAACTAGGACTTGCAATTTCATCTGCCCTCCTTAGTTGTTTTGAGGATTCATTTGAGAATAAGCAATTTAAGCATTTGAGAATAAGCATCTCTTCTACCTTACTGAGAAAATCTCTTGGATTTTTACAAAGACTAAAATATTAAAAGGCTTCAGTTATAGCTTTCTCAATCTCCTGCATTGTATTCATGTTTGCTTTGCATAACTAAATGCTTTGTGCACTCTTGGCTAGCTATCATGTTGCCCCTAGGTACAGCTGCATTTTAGAAAAGTATGGAAAAATTCTTTATATTTCTTTGGGTGCCCAAATTTTGGAACATGAGTCAAAATTTAAACAATGTTATCAATGGTTACAAGGCTGTGCAGTCCCACTGCACTTGTGGATTTTAGTGCAATGAAGTTCTTTATTTAAGCACCGATTTAAGATCAGAAATTTGAAAATATGTCCCTGGGTTTGTAAAACATGTGAGGCCCTGTGGTTGAACAGTACTTCTGGTATTTCATGTCATTCAGATCCCTTCCTGAATGATCTCAGTCTGCTACTTACCTTAAGTACCTGGAAGACAGCAATGGTGGGAATTGGGCAGGGCAAAGGCAGAGAAGCAGTCAGCATTTTTTCAGTCAGTCTTTGATGGGGGAAAGGGGCTCCTAACCTTGGGGCTACTTGAGTGCCCAACATGTGAACAGACCACACAGCCTAGAGCCACTTGGCACCTTAGGGGTTGCAGAGAAGTGTCCCAGGAGGCACTATAGCTGTCTTGGGGCTCTGGGACAGAACAGTAAGTTATGATAATTTGGGCTCAACTTTATTTATCAGAAGACTATTTAGTGTATAGCAGCAGTTGTCTCAGACAGTGGTCTGTAAGGAATTTCCAGGGCTGGTTTATCCAGCTGCCTCTATCAAGGCATCAGGCTCCAGGAATCCTGCCTGCCCATCCTCTGTAGTCCACATAACCCTTCAGTTTTTCGAGAGGTGCCTTTCTCATTAAATTATGCAGATCAGCATTTTCTACTGCTGTTAAGCTTTAGTCTCTTTCTCAGCATAATCCTTTGGTACATCGCCTACCTTCATCTAGCTGCTTAATGATAATGTAACTGAGGGACATCATGGGTGGAAGGAGAGCACCAGAGCCTGAACAAGTTGCAGTAATGAAGTCTGGAGGCAGTCAGAGGAAGTGAGGTACCTGAAAAGCTGCCGAATATATGTACGATTGGATGATGTTGGCAGGCAAATTACTTCAATTTTGTCTTTTTTATACTGTCCTTTATACCTTCAAGTATTAGCATAGCTGGCAGTGGAAAAAAGCAGAAAAGGAAGATTTGGAGGTTTCATCTGGGGATGGGGCTATTAGATGAGTTAATCTCATACACAGCACATCATAAAGCACTGCTGGTATGTGAAAATTAGTCGACCTCCAACAGGAAGAGATCTGTGTGATCCAAGGAGCGTTCATTAGGAAGCTGAATAATGAGGTGAGGAATGCACAACACACGGTTAAGGTGGAACTGGCATTTCCAGCTTCCAGTGGTACACTACTAAAGGAAACATGGGTCTTGCTGGTTCAAGGCTGGCATCACAACAATCCACAGAAATGTGTCCTCCTCCTCTGGCCACCTGATGACCAAAGCGTTAAGCCAAGATTGCCCCATGCTAGAGGCTTCTTCTGGAAGCAGCCAAGGCGTGAGATGAACAGGCTGGTGCCAGGGAAGGCAGGAGATGTCAAACCATGCTCTGCTGTCACAGCCCTGAACAGTCCTGTCCTCTGCACCAAAGCACTCTGCCCTCTTCCTAGCAGTTTGAACTGTGGAGTTACCAAATACTCTCCCTATGGCATAGAGGGAATTTCCTCTCAGCTCACAGATACACAGCCAAATTTTAAAAATGTAAAAACAGTAACCATTTTCCCATTACTCCCACCTGCAGTGACAGACGCAGTTGTGTGGCAAGGAAAAGCCCCTTTCTCACTCTGGATAAAAACAGCAGCTATAGTTACCCTTTACCCCTACACACCTCCCTCAAGTTAAAACTATTACCAGAGCTGATTCATGTCCAAGAGCTTTTTGCACTGACTTTATTATGTAGGGTATTAAACGAAACCTCACAAGCAGTTTTGGAAACAAGGCACAGAGCTTGTCTCTGGATGAATAGTGCCTCTCTCATTATATCCCCATGTGCTGATTTCTGACCTACTACACATTTCTCACACTAATTTCCATCTTAACTAATGAATTACCCATGTGGACGTTTATCAAATGCGTTTTTGCAGTCTAGACTGACTATATCTACTGTATTTCCTTTGTCCAAAAAATGTAGTTTCTTATCAAAGGTAGAAAAAGGGCTCATTTGGTAAAACTCCTGCCATATTTAATTGCATTTCCTTCTATAGCTCTTAACAAGATTTAGTAAAGAAACAAATTCCATGTAACAATGGTATGCATGTGCATGCAAACATCGTTATCTTTCTCCCAGTAACATTTGAGTCTCTTGGCCAATTCCAAAGAGCTTTGTTAAAGCAGTTAAATTCAAAAAGATTAAAATCTGTTCCTCTGCCAAAATAAAAAGACTAGCAAGTGGAGGCAAGAAGCCTTATTTTTGCTCCTACCAAAAGGAATGCTATGGGATCTTACCCCTGTGCCATGAGATGTCCATCTAGAAGAGCAACCTCCACTTTAGGGAGACCACTGATCAAAGCCTATCCTTTCTCAGCCACTGGAGAAAGAGGAGGGTCAGGCTTGATAGATACCTCTGCCAGTCACAAAGCTGCTTGTTCAGAAGCCTAGGTGAGTTCACACTAATGGATCTGTAGGTGCCTGTGTGACTTATCTCCTTCTTCCTATACAGAAATCCTGTAGGTCTAACAGAGTGGTTGTATCAATTAACACAAACTGCTCCCTGAGCAGGGAAAGTGATGCAGCCTTATTCCTACAGCTGTACAGGCCAAGGAAAAGACAGCCAATTTGAGAAGCATGATCATGGGAATGAAAGGTTTGGACTGCAGCTAGCCTGTTTGCTGGCAGCAGGACATGTGCAGCCCATGCCAGGGCAATCCCCTGGCGAGGTGCCAGAGATGTGCATGCCAGCAGCTTTTTGCTCTGTCCTCTTGGAGCTAGCTCCACTAGCTTGACAGGAGCTGTGCTGCTCTAACAGGGGCTATCTTGGGAAAACACTGCTAAATAAGAGGTCCAGGGACCAAGTGCTGGATGTCCTGGCTCGTCATGTTGCTTACCTGCTGTCTCATTTTGGCTAGGTTCTGGTGTCTCCAGTTCCAAAACAAATCTCTGTCTTGTGGTGACCATGAACTGGTTTTGGTTAAGGATCTGTCCCTCTGTTAATTAGTGGTATTATAATAGCCCTTCACCCCTACATAGACAGGCTGTCCCTATGGAAACTTCCCAAGGCTATGGGAACACGGGAACATGAGGTCTGAGCAGGCTCATCTCCATCAGCCACTGTCACTATCCAGTGCCATGCTGATCCCAGCTTCATTATGTTGATGGACAGTAGCCAACCCCTATGAAGGACTGCACCTTTTCCACAATGCAGGGATTGGTGGAGGTTTGACCCTGCTAATCTGGAGATACATTAGTCTCTCCTCAAGCTCAGCATCAGCCTCAGCCTTCTGCTCAGTTGGTCAGAGCACACCATGCTTGGTGAAGAAAGGGGAGGGGGAGAGGGCTACCAGCATGCGAAATGTTCCTGTGGGGTCCCAGTCTTTCCCTATTGATCCTCATTCCAATGTTGAACATGCTGTATGGATCCTTTAGCAGCTACTAAGGTGGCAGCTTTTCCCTGCTAGGGGCACTGCCATCCTCTTCTCTTCTCTTCTCTTCTCTTCTCTTCTCTTCTCTTCTCTTCTCTTCTCTTCTCTTCTCTTCTCTTCTCTTCTCTTCCTCTCCTTGTTTATTTTCACAAGCTTTTCGATGCCTGTCATTGACATCAGACTTCCTTTGAAACACAGTGAAATTAGCCAACGTGATGGCAGAAGAGAGACAGGCAAGCTGTGAGATCACACAAAGTTCATTTATTTAGGAACCCAAATACAATTCTGAAGCCAAATTAACATTTCTTGTTGTTACAGGAAGTGCCTAGAACAGACAGAATTAAATCTTCCTTGGCAGGGTGTGATGGAATCTGAAAGATTCTGGTAGAGATTCAGAAGGATTTATGGGATTTAGCTTTTATTTTCCTTGTTTTTTTCCAGGAACACGTGCCCACCTGGCTGCAGAACACTCACATTTATAACTGGCCAAAGAATAAGAAGAACATCCTTTTGCGGTTACTGCGGGAGGAGGAATACGTTGCTCCTCCGATAGGACCTTTACCAACACTCCAGGTTGTGCCGCTGTGAACATTTTAACTTAAAGCACATGACGAGTGGTTGTTAAAGGGTTGTTCCTGGCAGGGAGCCAGCACTCTTCCAGATGGCTCTTTTTGATGACAGAAGACACTCTTTCTGCTAAAGGAATTGGTTGTCTTGGGTTACTCAGGCTCAGCTTGTTCTCTACCATGTTAAACATCTATTTCCAAAGCTGATGGGGCAGAACTCTCTTCTCTAGATTTTTTAATAAGCTACAAATGGAAAGAGTGCCCACTTTTATTTTAACATCTGGTTTTAACATATTCCTTTTATTAGTCATTATAGCAAACAAATACCAGAAATAATGTTGCAATAAGTGTAAAATAAAAATTACATGCTCCTTTTTGCTCAGGGTTTCTTTAAAGATATTCCTGCTTTGTATAGCATTGTTGAACCATCAATTTGTATATACACTATTAAATATATTTGCCTTTTGTAAGGCAATCTTATATACCATGTCCACTTCTATTATTGCTGGAGACTACAGAGAAACGGGTTGGGTAAAGCAGATTTTCCTTAGACTGTCTGGCATAAAGAGACTTGTCTTCAATTAGAGGACTTTGAGATCTGGAATCTCTAGAGTTCCCTTTCCTTACAGCTTGGTCCCTCACACCTCCAGCGTGTTGCAGCAACAGGAGAGCTGAAAGCATGACACATCAGTGTGTGCTGTCAGTGCCATGGAACACTGCAGTATTTTTATGGCAGGCCTTTAGCCTCACCATTGCTCTTCAGCCCTCATTTAAAACAGAGCATGTCAAAGGACAATTGGCATTCTGGAAGGCAGCGATTGTTGAGAGAAAGAACATTGACTCCTACAACTTGCAGTATGCAGTACGGGACAATAAAATAATCAAAGATGGAGAGCCACAGGGTGCTGGCCACCAGGATGGCTCAACAACATCACGTCTGCTAAAATTTGAACATGTTTTCACAGACCACATAAGCATGACTTTGGTGAGGGTTTTCTGTTTTTTAACAGCCTTAACCTTACTGAGGTAACAGTGGACCCTGTTGGCTTAAAATTCTGCAGCCCTTATTCTTTAGAGCAGTCTTACCAAGAACCTCCTCAGCTTTAATATTTGTCATAGAATGACCCAAATACAGCTTTATAAAAAAGTACATGTGTTTGGTAGCCTGAAAAGAAAATTAGCCCAGAAGTTGATACTCCTCATACAGTATCCAAATTATTTAATTAGCTTTCTGTGGAAGTGGTGCCAGCATGCTGTGTTGATGCAGCACATGTTCTGTGGTGCTCATGGGGGAAAAAAATAAAACTCAGATTTTCTTCAGCAGACTTTTGCAAAAATAATTGCAGCCATTTAAAGGAAGGGTGTATTCAGTGTTGTCACCTCCAATGATTTTTATTGTGCTATTTTCTGTGCTTCTTGCAACTCCAGTTTCAAAAGGGAAGCTCAACAACTGAAACAGGCTAATTCCTGATGTGCCAGCAGCTTCCTGAGAAGGCACAATAAAACTGTGTTAGGCAGTGGTACTTCTTGGCACTTACTTACATGTGGGGAAGGGAGGTCTGTTTTTCATGTGATAAATTTTCAATTCAGAAAATAATTTTGTAGTATGTGGTGACAGCCTAAAATCATGACAGAAATTTATCTTAAATGGTCAACAAAGTAAACACCAAAAGGAGTGGAATGTGGGTTGACATTTGGGGTCACCTGGAGTGCACTACAACGTTGAGCTCAGCCTCCAGGTTGAGCAAGTCTCCTGAAATGATGGGGCATTATCTGCCAACTCAGTATGGCTGCCTCTGTTATTTTAAGGTATCTGAAGTGTTTTAGCACTGTGAAATAGTCTGTCTCAATTGGCTTCTGAGCCTCTTAGCCACTTTCTGCCACATTTAATAGGGAGGGCTCAAAGATACTAAGTGCCTGTGAATTTCATGGAAAGACTTACCCAAGCAAAGAGTGAGCCCCAAACCCACAGGCTGAGGAGGGAGAGGTTCTGGTCTCTTCCCAGAGGTGGACAGCTGGCCACCCTGGCCCTGGGGTACACAGCCTGCACAAGTCTGGAGAGAAGCATGTAGGGAATGAGGCTGTGTCAGTTTAGCTGCTTGCAAAGCAGCGTATTAGGGAGTGCAGTTAAGCATTCAAAATGATTAGTGAGGCTGGGTAGTAAATTCCTTTCATCATTTTGGCTGTCATCTGAAAATATGTGCTCTAGATTTACCACAGATTTGCTTGGTTTGGGCCAGGGAATTTCATTAAGTGATTCCTGCATCATGTGATGCACAAGGTTGCATTAAATGGTCCAGTGATTATTTCTATTCTTCTGTTTGAACGATCCTTTTCTGCAAAACAGTACTAGCAGAGTGAGGAAGAAAATCTAAGCTTTGCTGTTTGGGAAGTACAAAGAGCCCAATCTATTTAACTGCTGGGACCTTTTTTTTTTTTTAAATCGAATAACAATTCCCAGGATTCATTGATCTTTACATTAGTTAGAGCATCCTACAAGGACAGAAACCATGATGGGGAGAGTGTGAGTAATGAGTTAGCAGCCTAGTGAATAATTTCCCCTAAAGCTTTGTATTTGTAGAGAGACAGATGGTGGGAGCTGTGTAGAGGGAGAGGCAGGAGAAAAGCTGGTTTTTGCAAACAGCAGAAGTATAGAGGACAGTGAGGAAAGCAAAAAAAAAAAAAATCAGCAGGTAAGGAAGAAAAAGAGGCTGAGAATACACCAGCTGTTTCAAAACTAATGCATTAATGTTAAAATGGATTAGGGTTAGGAGAAAATACAAAAAGGAAATTGCAGAAAACAAGAGCTTTGTGGCTGAGAGGTGGAAAACTTACTAAGAGCAGCCCTGAATATATATTCGTAGATGAACTCTTGAGTCAGTTATTAGGTGCAAATAACAGAGAAGTAGCTGAAAGTATGCAAGACTCCATTCTGTGCTGCTGCCCAGCTGGAACTGCCAAGCTGCAGGTACCCACAGGGGCAAAAGGCATCACTTGGATGGCAACAGCACTAGGGGTTTTTCTCACAGCACCTGTAAATTTGCAAGAGGTGTGTGGGAGAGGAAATCCATTGTCCTTAATGTGGAAAGTAAGTAAAGCAAGAGAATTACATACTTAACTCTGGGATGAGTGCAGCATTAAGACAGAAATAGAGGATTTAGAGGCAGCCTGCTTTGGAGCTTGCCAAAACTTGGATGACATTAATGCATGTAAAGGTTTTGTTACACAGGTCACCTGTGTGACAAAAATAGGGTTGCAAAATTTTATCCCACAGTTAAGTTAGACCTCTCCAGAGAGGGATGTGTAGGGTGATTCGAGTACAAAGTTAATTTAATAATGCCTTGTACACAGGACAAGAAATGCTGTCCTAAGAGTTCATTTGCTCCTGGCAGGGTCTTAAATGCCATCATTTGATGCCATTTAAGAAAACAAAGCCGCAGACTTCCCTGCAGCCTCTCTGGGACCACCAGCAAGGCAGGTAATGAAACTGGCTCATTAAAACAGCTCCACCAAAGGATGCCTTGCTGAGAGCCTTTCCCTCATCTCCAGCCACTGACCAGGCTGTAGGGAGCAGAGACATGGGCATCTCAATAACACAGCGAACTTGGGCAGTGTGGTCAGGAAGCTCCACAATGAGATAAGAAAAGGAGCAATTCCCATCATTTAGGATGCTCTGGGCTGTCAGATGGAGGCACTGGTAAAGCTGACAGAAGCCCCTTGTTTTAAAAGGAAAGGGGATGTGGGAGGGAAGAACTGGGAGCTCTGTGGCCTTGCAGTGCAAGAGGTCTACTGTAGTAATGAAGTAAAACATGTGTCAGAGGGTTCCCTCACCTTCAGTGTGCAGAACAGGCACACGTTATCTTCCAAAGCAAACATCTCTCTTGTTACACTCTGGCTTTAATTTAACAGGTTCCTCCATGCCCACATCTGTAGCAGTCTGCTAATGTTTTACCTGTGTTTGGGAAAGAGATCCTGCCTAGAAGGTCACAGCTTTCGTCAGCCTCTTCCTCCACCATCCTTTATCACAATGTTTCTGCAGCACCCAGTTTGTAGTACTGATGGGCTGGCACTGCTTCTTCTCCCCAGAACCCCCAACATGGGTCTTCTGCAGAAGTTCAGGCTGGCACACAGCACATGGGTATCATTACATGGCACCAGTGTGTCACTTCTCGAGAAATGGATGCTCCCACAGTCCCCTCAGCCAGCATGCACCACACTGGCACATGAACATTTCACAAAAGTCACTTACAAAACCCTCTCTGAGACATCAGACACACCTCTCCCACCTGAATATTACAACCAGTGCAGGAAGAGAAATGCCTGTATTTACGTGGTATTTGTATTACACGTTATTGCTCACAGCAAGAGGTGTTCTCTGGGCTGCAGGGAAGGACATCTGAGCAAGCTGAGGCTCCACTGCCATGGCAGAGGGGTGCTGGATGCTGCTGCCCACACAGGCAAAGCCAAACCAGGCCCTGAGATGCCAGACCACAGAAGAAGACAGCAGAGTAGCAGCCTGTCCAATCCCCCTCCAAATTAGGCCAAGAATAAGATGGAATTGCATAGCCCCACTCCAGCCTTCATCGGCTCAGAGCCCAGCCTCAATCTGATCATGGAACAGTGCACAGACCACCAGCTGTGTGTCCCTGTCTGTGGCCAAGATCACTTGTAAACAAACAAAAAACCATCTAAAGCTAAGTTGCCCAGCCTAACCAGATCTGCCAGCTGGGCTGCATTTCAAGGGCTCGCTGATGTAGATGGGACCAAACAAACACAAACACACATACTCCCTGCATCGTGGCTCTGAGCACTGCATGCCACTACACAGATCCATGCAACTGGAAAAATGTCACAAAAAGCAAAGGCAGGGTTTCAAAAGCAAAGGCAGGGTTTTAAAAAAATATCAGGGGCTTCTCCAGTTTCCAGAGGGTGAGGGGCAAGTGCCTGTTTGCCCACCTAACCCTGGGGGTAAGGGGAATTTCACAGCAACCTCTGCAGACACCAAGTCCTTGGGGCTAATGGACAGATCCAGGGAATCTCAGGTGAAACTTGGATGAACCCAGTGGATGTAAATCCCCACAGGACTGGCTGTTGTGGAAGGGGGACCTACCAAGGAGTAGGAAACTTCCCAGGACCTACTTTGATGGTTGGGCAGATGAAACCCTCTCTGTCTGACATGTACCACTCTTCTAAGAATGGGAAAATGCACACTGTTGGAAAGCTCTAGAGAATCCCAAAAGTGTGGATTTTCTGGGGTGCAGAAGAAGGTAATGCAATGGCAGCCACTGGACAAACACCCTATCCCCCCAAAAACTACTAAAATATTTAATAACTAAAATTTATTTCTAAAAAATCATTACAAGCACCACCTGCAGTGAGCTCACTGTGTCTGAATTCCATTCTTTGCATTTTCCACTTTTTTCCTAAGGAATTATATTCTGGAAATACTATCTTGGAGGCCTTCTTCAAAGTTACCTTCCTTTACTTGGGGTGACAGTCCTTGCAGCATGTCTGTTCTGGTTTCCATCAGCTACGCCCAGTGAAAATCTGGTAAATGTGATGCATTGTGACTGCCACGTTCAGCACTGCAATGCTCTCGTGCCAGCCTTGGGACATCCAGCAAGCAGCAGGTGCTGCAGTCCACTGTTAAAAACCCTGCAGTCTTCAAAGGCAGAAATTCAGTGAGAAAGACTTCTAAACAGATAACACTACTGGGGATTGAGATGAACATCCCAGAAGCAGCGAGTGCATTAAAGAATCTTTCATTCCTAGGCTGGGAGAGGGAGTTTAGCCCAGCTTGGTGCTGGCCAAACCCAGTCCAGTCAGTATCTGGTAGCATCAGCTCTCAGTGGGTGCTGTGTGCATCTCACACATGTGCAGATGCGCACAGCCAGATGCTCCCGCCACAGCCCTCCTCCCAGAACTTCCCTCCCAAAACAGACTGTACAGAGACACTGAAATCCATCCTCAGCACTGATAAGGCACTAGTGGTTCTCAAATGCCAAACCAACAGGATACAGAGGAGAACTGACCACCCCTCTTTACAGCAGACTAAAAGTATCCCTACCAGCAATGGTTCCAGATGCTCAGTACTGGCTTTCCCCACATACAGGGCAGAGAATCATTTGGAAAACAGAGATTTTATTCTTCACTTTATTACTGCACTGCTGCAGACAGCAGAAAGTTACCCACTCACTCTTCTACAGCCTCCTTAGCTAGGAAGGTGAGACAATAGTAAAGTGGCCATTTAGGTAAGGTTGTTGAAGACTTACTGATTAAAGAACCACGTACTTGCAAAAATTATTGATTTTTATGGGTCTATTCTCCTCACAGCCTTACAAGACACAGTTTTTCCCTTGAAGCACCAGCTGTGTAGAAGCTGAAACAGCAGAAAGCCAGCAGTAAGACTATCCCAAAAGAGAGATGAAGGGGAGCTCTTAAAATAGGCACAATAGCACCTGAGAAGACAGACAGAGTATAATAAAAAAGTGAGAAAGAGGAAGGGAACTACACTGTAATAAAATTGAATGCAGTAGCAAAATTAATCAGCTAGCATAGACTCATCTCTTTTTGTCTCTTTTTTCTTTTTTTTTAAGAGGTAAAATAACTTAGCATTACTATTTTTAAAAAGAACAGGAAAAAGAGAGAAAACCAGTATTTTCCTCCAGGCTTTTGTGTCCCATTTTAACTTAGTAGCTGGAAACCAACCTACTAAAGCAGCACAGTCCCTCCTGAGGACACAGTCATACTGATGACAATTTGATATATCAGTATACCAGCAGTCAGGAGACAGCTGCATCAAGGCAAGACAGACAGGTACAGAGGTACACATTCAAAACACAAGGAATGCAAACTGCACATCTGAGACCCTAAGACTGATTGATGTAGTTGAGACTCCTTGCTCACTGCAGGCTGGAGTTAATTATTCCCAGGAGTGATTAACAGGTTGAATTTTAAGCTCTGGGCTGGATGGACTTGGTAGTGGAGAGACAGGTTCCACAACTCTCTCAGAGCAGTGCCCAGACAATGGTGTGAATTTTGTCACTTGCTTCACTGGAGCTACATGAGGGAAAAAGCACCATCCTCATCAAACCAGGTTATGGTTTTTCTGTTGCCCATATTTCTCAGTTGTGCACACTTCCCTGGTTATGATGTCTTACAGAGTAGCTTGTCCTGAACAGCCCGATGCTCCAGACCCCAACAGCAGCTTTTTTCACTACAAAGAAAATCTTCATTCAGGGACCCACATCAGGCTCAGCCTGTGCATCCCTACACAAAATCAACACTGGATGTGCTGTGGCCCTGTACTGCCTTCACACGACATGAAATAAGAGGTGCAGTTCAGCAGTGCTACTGTATGGAGAGAGGGTGGTGCTTGGGCAAAACTATCCAGGGCATCTCTATATTAAGTATGGTCTAAGCCTACATCTGTGGTGATGCCCAAACTGGTCTTTTGCAGAGGGCAAGAAGACAAGCCTTGATGAGACACTGTCTGTGAAACAGCATTGGTGAGAAAATCCAGTGAGTGCCAGGAAATCTGGTGTCACATTGTTTGTGGCAGAGCTCAGCAAAATGAGGAGTCCTTGGCCTACCTGCTCCCTACAACCAGGACATTTCTTAGGTACATCACAGGAAAAGGCATTTATCCTACCAGACATGTGGGGTACAAGCAGAGGTTGCAAACAGTGTGCCTGTGAGCTGCAGGCCTGTCAGACAAGTCTGAGTGCCTCAACCCCTTGGTGCACACGGGGATTTAGCAAAGGCATTTCACATCAGCCCAGCTATCAGCTCTGACTATCATGCTGTAGACGTGCAAGATGTAAAAGCATGCTTTCAGTTCTGATTTCTGTTTTCTCTCACATGCTTTCATTAGGGCACCTCTAATCAAAAGAGGCATTTTTCATAATTTTTTGTGTGTTGCCTGCATTTTACAACATTAGAAGCAGCTATGTAGATACAGCTGCCTTGTGCCTAATGCTGAATACCAGAAGGCTGTTCTAACGAAGAGCTTACAGTCTGACTCTATCTGGGATTTGAGTGGCTAACTAAAATCCTTTGCAAATTATCTGTCACTTCTTTGTAAGCCCTGCTTCCTTTCTTTACGTCTGAATTCGGACTGGGGATAATGAACTTCCTGTATCATGGACTGGTATACAAGGAAACTCATTGTACACTCACCAAGGAAGAGTACATCAGTAAGTAGCTTATGAGGCAGCTCTGAAGGGTCTTATTAGAATGACTTATTCCCTGAGTTTCAGTGGTTTGATTAAGTGCATCATGTGATAAACGCTCATAATGAACTTCTTCAGATGCTGCCAGGGAAAACCCAGCAGATAAAATGCAGAATCCCACGGCATTGCTCTCTGCATAACAAACTGATTACAAAGATGGAAAAATCATGCAATTCACTGGCTTCTCCCACTCAGGACAACACAACAGTGTTATACAATTTTCTCTTTGCTATCCCAGATTAAAGTATCCTTGCTATTCAGTCCAGTTCAAACCAGTGCAATTTTTCTCCTACAAGTCACCAGGCAGATTACAGCTAAATGTAACTACTTGCAAGAAAGTCTAGTCATGCTTCTGAATGATTTCTTTCTTGTTAAAGAAAATAATACAAATAAACATGGCGATGGTTAGAACTAGATGATCTTTAAGGTTGCTTCCAACACCAACCCTTCTATGATTCTATAGGGGGGAAAAAAACCCCAAAGAACAAAAAAAACACATAAACTCACAAGTAACACATGCTAATTTTGTTTAAAAACAGCAGGCCATAGTTGAGAGCATCCCTTGCAGTTTTGGCCTGGCCAATACCTGTAGGACCAACACATCATCATCTGCTCTGCTCTCTCCTCACCCCCAGTTTGCAGCTTCATTGCTTCTCCTTCTCAGTGGCACAGCCTCTCTTCTTTACTCTCCCAAGTTGTCTCTGCCTAACAAGCTACAGCACCTCTGCAAAAGGCATCCTGGCTCTGGCATGAAGCATGGGATGTATGCACTGGTTCCTTTCCTGTAAACCAGAATAAATTCCAGCACTGCTTCTGCAAGGCCAGTGCTATATCCCTGGCTCAGGTGTCAGCTGGAGCAGACAACTGTTTCAGCTGGGTGTGGTAAAGATGTCAGGAAGCACGCAGAGAAGTAGACAAGTGCTGGACTCTTAAGTGAGGTAATTGGTATTACTTGGGGCCCTTGATTCAGTAAAAGGTTAATGAGGGCATCCCCTTCCTTTAAGCTAGTTACTGGCTGGTTTTCCCTCTGTCCAGATCCCAGACTTTACAGAGCAGTAGCTGAGATGGCAGAAGCTGCAAAGCCAGCCCACAGTAATGCCTGCCCTCAGGCTACCTTGCTCCATCATCCCACTGAGTAATCAGCTCTTTAGGGTCACTGGGTGAATTGCCTTAAAGGGAATTGCTTTGGCAGTTCAGGTGTCAGTAGAAACACGAGGGTAAAGGGTCACCTGACACCCGGCAGGTCACCTCAGCAGCTCTGTCCTGCCTGTCACCAGTAGGTCTGATAGCTGCCAATGCCACAGAGCAGAACCAACCTGGCAGTGCTAATTCCTCTGATGCCTCAGGTTTTAGCTTTTATATTTTTCAGATTCTGTACGGCTTTAGTGTGTAGTTCTGTACTTCTGAGCTTCATATTAGGGGACAGTAAACCCTCTTCACAAAGTAGGTCAACAAAACAATTCCTTCTCTAGCTGGGGACCAAGGACAAACAATCCAAATTTCAGGCCCAAGAGCATAAACAGTGGACTGAAGAGACAAAAACAAAAAGGGTGGGACTTCATAAGCTAAAGCTGTAATTGGACAATTATCTGCAGTATGCTAATAGACCAGAACTTATAAAAGTGTGAGACCCCGTGACCTGTCGTCCATTTTGCGACCATTTTGGGTTCATCTTGAGTGTAGCCCTGGCTGGGCTCTTGTACTGCCCAAGGTGTATCCACTGAGGCTTTTTAATAAATACCTACTTTATTCTTTAGCTCTGTCTAGCCTCTGTTCTAGGTCAGCCTTCGCAAGGCATCATCTCCATCAGACGTACAGCCCTTGCATTTCCCTCCTGCCTGCCTCAAGGCAAGAGTGCCCAGCCTGGCACAGCACTTGGGAGAATGGTTTTGGTTATGGCTGGCATTGAACTGTGCTCCCCACTCCATCTGCTTCCCGTGCCCAGGAGCAGTGCCACATCCCCTGTGCCTTGCACTGAGCAGCCTGCTAAACCACCTCACTAAGTACCAGCCACCAAACCCTGAGGTGTGCACTGAGCAGCCTGCTAAACCACCTCGCTAAATAGCAGCCACCAAACCCCCATATGTGCACAGACAGACAGCCTTGCAAGTGAGATCCTGTGCTGGCAGTTTGCACTAGAGCTGGCCCAGAGGCAAGTCTAGAAGCATCCTTAAGTACAATACCAATGTGTTAACTTGCTACAGGAGTCGACAGCCTTATCACACCTAGTGCAGCTGTTACAAAAGATCTAGGTAGGAAACATTTGCCAGATGAAGAACACAGGAAGGACTATAAAGTGGACTTGTCAGATGAATTACAGCACTGGTGGGGGGAAGATGCCCTGCTCCTTGGCTTGACCATCAGAATGCTTATCCATCAGTTTTGTTTTGAGGAATGGTCCAGCAATTGTGGCATCTCAAAGAAGTCCTAGAGGATGGTAAAAACTGTGGTTTTTTTTCAAGCAGCCAACCTGTAAACACAACAGCAGCTCAAAATGTATGTGAGCTTTCCTATGTACCCTTACTAGCCATTAAGTTTCCCTAGGCCATGCTATTATTCAATTAATAGGATTGCAAGCTATAACTGAAAGGGATAACACACCTCTCAGAACTCATCATTTGTGATGCCATGTGAGAAAGAGGGCCTTATCTTGATTTATTTTACAGCCAAAGGGAATTCATGTATCTAATAGCAAGAAAAAAAGGTATCTTCAAAACATGGTTCTATGCAATCAGTAAGAATCAATAACAATAACAATACTGCTATTAGACCCAGTCATCAGAGAACAATGGAATTTTAAATCTGTAAACCAAGCAAAAATTTGCACATTCAGTCATTTCCACTTGATAAAGGAGCCTTTCTCCTACATGACAAAACAGGTAAAGGTGTTTGTGCTTTAAATCATGGATGCTAACTTATCTATGATCTAGTCTAAAACTGTGAATCAATTTGGAGTGCCATTCAGCAGCTGCCTTTTTGTATGTATTAAATACTGTCCACAGATTTCCTTTGTAGGCCTGTCCCCAGGGACTGAAATCCTGGTGTACTCAACTCATAAATAAAGCTAGTGAGACATGAGCAAGAAAAAACATAGCATACTTCTGGGCATCACTCCAGGAAAATAAATATGCAAGATGGCACACCACCCTACACAAAGCTGGCAAAGGTAAAATAACATTTGGGTTCGATCATTATGGGAAAGAAAATAATTCTGCGTTCATATGTACACGCTGATCTTCCACTGAAACAAAAGGGCAAAGGTAAGCCTGGAGTTTGACTCACAAGAAAACAAACCTCCAGGAAACAGTTGTGGTTTATTTAATCAAATTGAGGGAATCAAGTCTGAATCTGATTCCCAGCTTTCAGAAGGCCCTTGAATTCTCTAGGAATGACCAACACCCTTATTTCCTATCTCTGTGGTTCATGGCTCTTCTTACGGCATATGCTTGCTATTAAATTCTAGGTATACCTTTCCCTCAACAGCTACAATGCATGACTTTATACATTAGTATTAAAACATGGTAAAGAACAAAAGAGGAGGAATTGTCCTGCTTTCCTAAATGGGTTTGGATGAACACGCCCTCCTGTTTCTATCAGTGCTTCAGTCTTTTTTTCTTGAACAGGATATTACATTTACCAGCATTGACTCTTTCCTCAGAGATTATTATTTTGCTCCCCTTCTGCTCTTCTCTCATTTTCAGTCTTTTCTACATTTTTTGGTTTTTTTCTACATTTTTTTTTGTTTGTTTGTTTGTTTTTTGTTTTGTTTTGTTTTTTTTTTTTGTTTTTGTTTTTTTTTTTTTTTTTTTTTTTTGTTTTGTTTTTGTTTTTTTGTTGTTTTTTGTTAGTTTTTTTTGTTTGGTTTTTTTTTTTTTTGTCTAGTCTCCTGAATCCTTATTTTCCTATTATTAGGCTTTGCACTGTCTAATCCCCAGGTTAGTTTACCGTTATTTATCAGATACTGAAAAGTTTAAGCCAATCTATATAACAGATGACAACAACAGGATTGCACAGAAATACTCATTATTTAAGGGATGAATTGGCAGAAGACACATCCTGCAACTATGCAGATTGCAGACAGATGTCTACCTGTGTTTTTTGGCTGTGATTTGGAAATGTACAGAATTCTTTGAAAGCAAATGTGATGTGCTCTTGGCAATTTTAATTTCATTATGGATTGGTCCATAATTTTGCTTTTAGGGATGATGGCTTACTGTTGTCTTGTAACTGTTTGCCTGGTGATGTTTGCTGGCAATTTTGCTTGTGTTCTTAAATTTTATACATGGCAGTAGAACTGCACACTTGCTGTGCAGACAAAGGTTTAGAACAAGCTATTTATTGATGCCACATTCCAATAATAAGTCTTAAAATTTGGAGTTTAAGGAAAATATCTTAAAAGTAGTGACTCACACTATTTTAAATATTGTTTGCTCGGGTACTTTTACTGTTGCTTTGTGTGTGCATTTTAAAATTATTTTATCCTTTGTATGATTGAACATGCTTATGCTATCTGGTATTGCTACTTGCGTTGCACAAAGAACCTGCAGGAAAGCTCTTCATTCCTGTGATTGAATGACTGCTAAAATAGAGCACCAGGGTTAAATGAGAGGTATATATGCATATCTTCTGGAGTTGCACATTTGTTTATGGGACTGCAAGGGCTGACATAGTTGATAGCACATGTAAGCCTTGAGGCACCTGGAGATTTTACTTTGGACAACAGAACACTCAGCGTGGCTTTGTGTGTGACAATCCCAAGGGTGCAGGAGTACAACAAAAGGAGAAAGGAGGCAGTGTGGGATATGTGCACAGCTAGCACTCATCATTACTGGTAGGTAACTCATGCTCTGTTTCCCTCCTAGCAGTATCTGCATGTAGCATATATCCATATTTTCAGCACAGTGTACTCAATAACAACCATTAGTTTCCTCCCTGGCAGACTCAGATTCTTGAGGGGTTGCAAGAGGAGCAACACTTTATGTTGCAACCCATCAAGAGTTGTTAATATATGTAACATCTGTTGAATTGGGAAGACAGAGCTTCAGGATGATGCTCTGTAGATGTCTAAGATAAATAATTTTCTTGCTGAAATTGTCAGCACAGATGCTGCTCTGACAGAGTATGATCTAACACTTTACCTGGAATTGCTATAACAATCTTCAAACAGACGTGCAGTCTGCAATAACTAGGTAGGAAAAGTCAAGTGAATATCTTAAAATACTTCACTTTTTGTAGTTAACAGGGCACTTGTTACATCCCAAGTGTAAAGAGATGACTGACTCAAATAACGTAGTTTGACAGAGGAATACAGAAAGATGAATTCTCTGGTTCAGGTGGAGCTCCATAACCATCATTGACAGAAATTGGAGGATTCCATTAAGTGCTCTGTATCCAGAGCACAGAAGAGGGATCAATTTGATTTTTCCATCTCTCTTGTCATTGAAGTGATGGCCAGAAGTCATTAAGGGCATAAAATTTTTGTCAAGGATAGGGACTTCTGTGAGCTGATGGTTGCAGACACAGGTCCCAATGTGAAGCAGGAGAACTGCCTTAGATGTACACTTACTTCAAGAACTTTCAAGAATTCAGTGAGGTGGGCAAAGACACTGAATATAGACTGCTGCAAGTTCAACTTCTTTTGGACTTTCAGGACTGGCCACTGCTCCACAGCCAGAAGATGGTTTAAAACATCATGCAGCAATTCCTGAAATGTACTCAAGATACTTCACAGGTCTAGGAGGAAAGTCTCATTTTCTTTGTCAATTAGAATTGCCTCAATGAGATCTTACCACTGTGCAAGAATGAGTGAAAAGCAACACTTCCTATTCTTAACAGCTATCCAGCATGCAGGCTAAGAGAGGAAACAACTTGAAATACAGATACCAAACCATTCCTTTTTTGGTGGCTCCAAATGCTGGAAGTCCATTAGTTCTACAGTTACTCTTTTCAGGATATTGGGAAAGCAGGACTCTTTTGGCAAGTAGTGATTAAAAATGTTAATTTGTCTGAGTCTTGCTTGATTTTGCCAAGTAATCTGCCAATTAGAAAGACTGACAGGAAAGAATAAAAGGAAACAGCTATCCCTGGAACATGGAAATCATTGCCTTACTGGCCCGTGCTTGAAGATGTCCGTTCAGGGCAACTCTATTCTGAGCAGACGCCTTCAACTGTTTTTGATTTCCTGTCTGTGTTTGGAGGAGGAGTAAATGATGAAATCTTTCAAGCAGATACTCTGCAGACTAAGCACAACACAAAAAAAGATTTTATGCAAATATGGTAATTTAATTTCTTCCTGGCACAGAGAGTAATGTCACATTCTCACACTATTGACATGAAGCCATATAAGATTGCCAACAATCATGATGACCTTTCTGGTTCAGATATTTGTCCACTGGAAACTGGTTTAAGGGTCTGACTTAACTGTAAATAGTCCATCCAAAAACTATCAGATGACAAAAACTTTTTGTCATGACTTGTATGGTGTCAAGACCTAACCTACATCCTATAAGTTACCCATTTCCTACAAGGAATTATAACAGAATAGCAACCTCCTATTCTGCACTGAAATATTTACCTACTTTCTAGTGTTTCAGCAAGCACAATTTCCCTGAACTGACAGAATTTTTAGAGTAAAAAGAGAGGTAAGGGTTCTGTGGTTTGGGGAAGTCAAAGGGAAATTCACTGCCTGCTTCAAAAGCAAATATCCACGTGACCATGTCTAAATTGATGGGTTTCTGCAGCTCACTGCCTTCAATAAGAAAATTTTTAAAAAAGGAGAAGGACACATTGATTTGTATGTGTGAATTCTCCAGCTAATCTTCCCACTTGACTTATAAGAAACCGAGTGATGCATTTGGGGTTTGTTATTTTAATCCCCACTGTTTAAAAGCCCCCCTCTGAGGATAAATGAGACCACCACAGCTGTGTGACACTGTAATTGAACCAAAAGTCCTTTGGACCACGAGCAAACATGGTATATAATCCATAGCCCCTCCTCCCCAAGCCCTATCCACTCCAGATGTCTTATGGCACAAGGACCACCAGCAGACTGCTCCTGACAATTAGGATGCTCCTGTACTAACCCACCTAACTCACTCAGGTGCCCAGATGCCAAGGTGCTCTAAGGAAAGAGCAGCATGCCCATTTCTGAGGTCAGTCCTGTATCCTTGCAGTACAAAATGTGGTTAAGCGTTATTTTCAAAAAGATTTCAGGTCTGCTTTCATTGGAGCATAAATCTAGGTCTTAAGTGATTATGCAAATGAAGTAATTATGTAAATCTGTAGGACTTATGACAACTGGAATTAAGACTGAGGATGTAAATGTGGACCTTGCTATCTTGCATTTGGTGAGGGAGTTTTTATTTTTCTGAACATTGTAATATGAAAACCTTAATTCTAACACAAATCTTTACTAACAAATCAGGTTGATGGGCAGAATGATAAAGGTTAAGCATAATTTGTTATTTACACTTTTCAAAACCATACACAGATCCCCATGTTCTGAGTGCTAAACTCTTGTGACCTATACATATGTTGTTTATTTTATTAGACTACATGTGAATGAAGTGAACAGCTGTGACCTCCCCTTGTACTTCGAAAGGTCTCTGATAAAAAACAAACAAATCCTCTTTAAGAAAAAAAATTAATTTGGAGCCATTCATTCTGCTTATATAAGGACTTCTGAATGTAATAAAAATATGGAATAATTTCATAATTAATAGTGAAGAGGCAGGTAAGGGTGAATCTCACACCTATTCATATGTAGTTTTGGAGTTTTCTCTTAACATCTCAGTTATAATGCATTGTTCACCACCACTGTTTTCTAACACAGAACCAGACTCATTTTAAATGGATATGACGTTCATATAAGTCTCTACGTGGGCTGCAACTGAGTTCAAGCAATGCCATTCCCTCTTTGTGCAACTTTCTGTTGCCTAAAATATGTTATTAAAAAGATCTCCCTCTTTCCATACATAATTTAAACAATTCTTTGCTGGATTGGGTGTGACTTTTTAAGTGTAATCAATAAACTGATACTACCATTTATTTTTAATAAAGTCACCAAAATTACTGTGTCTGCTCTGCAGGCTTATATTGCTTTTATTACATCAAATTATTTATTTCAAATAGCTAACAGTACACAAAAACTAGGTGTGTGTAACCCATTGTTAATGGTTTACATTAACATAACCTTATGCAGTCTTACAAAGATTTAGTTTATGTAAAAAAATGAGACAATTAATCAGTGTAAGTTTTGAATGTAACTAAAACACGATACACATATTTCACTGTAAAGCACGTACAGCAATTATCACCCAATATCCCTTCTCTATGCCTCCTGGACTGCACACACTCCTTCTTCCCCCCAGAAAATACAGCTCTTCAAATATAAGCATGCATAATGAGAATACAACAACAAAACAAGAAAAAAGGCCCCTGAACTCAGCTGGAGAATGAGGCTGCTGCCTCCTCAGCTACAAGATGGTGTTGATCAGCTTGGCTTTCTGCTAGACAGCTGCTCGCAGCCTCTGCTAAGCTGTGCCGTCAGTATGGGATGCAAAGAGAGGAGAACGGGGTGCTGGGATAGAGCCTGGAAAAGGGAATGTTGTAGCTCATGTTATGGTGTGGAGGGAACTGAAGAAGGAAAATGCAACCAAGCAATGCTTTGTGACTCACTGACACCATGTATTTTATTTGCCTTGTTCTTGGCCTGTACAAGTTTGATGATCTCTGTCCTTGGTCTTCTTCCACTAACTCCCACTGCTATGTGAGCTTTTGCATGTGTCAAATGACCCAGATGCTTCTCCTCCACTCACTGTCTTCCATTTTGACTGAGCAACTCCTGGCATTAACAGGCAAAAAAACCACATGAACAGGGTGTATTTTCAGTAACAAATTCTGCAGCTAATTGAAAACTAAAAATTAATTTAAATATTTTTAAACATTTAGTCAGTAGATGAGTGATTTGCTGTCTTCTACTTTTTAAAATTTTCATATGTAATCATATTTAGAATAATTGAAATTCTATGATGAATTACCAGAGTCTGTTACAGATTCTCTGCCTTTTAAGACCGAAGTAACAGAAAATTTGTTCACACTTGCCATATCACTGCCTGGAGAGATGCAGGAATACACAAAGAAAGCAAGCAGAACATAGCTGTAGCTGACTAGGCTCATTTAATCCAAATGTTTAATAACCAAATGTTCCTAACAATAAATAAGAAACAGCAATCTATTCTGTGTCAAAGGATATATTTGAACTCCCTGGGCAAGTCTGGCTTAAGCTTATGAGGTATGTGTTAGTGGAAAGGAAATACACAAATAAAAGATTAATATGTTCTGAACTACTTTACCAACAAATAGGAGGGGAGGATACAGGCATGAGTTACACAGTTCTGTACTTTGTTCTTGAAACAAGCAGAATAACTTCCCTCAAAGCACACAGTGTGAACTGCACAGGCTCTGACAAGAGCCCAGGCCTGGCCAGGTACCCAAATCAGCTCACTGTGCCCAGCTGGAGTCACGTCAGCTTAAGGCACAAAGCAGTGATAAGCACATATTTACCCAGCTACGAGGAAAAGTGCAGTAAATCTCTCTGTGTCATTTTCCACCATGTTCCTCAGTTACATAAACCCAACCCACATTTCTCTCTTACTATGTCACAGATATAATCCTCTCTCTAATAAAATAATAATAGCAAAAGATCTACATTTGAAAAAAACATGTTAAATAATTTGCAGGCATGATTAACAGTTCTGCTGTTCTGCTGAATGGTAAAAACAGTTCTGCTGAACGGTAAAAATCTGGTTATAGCAGCTAGGGTATGGTGGTTTTTAGGGGCAGGATAAAGTTTATTTGATTCTCTGTAACTGTGTGTCCTCAGCTGAACCTACCAGCCCTTTGCTGTGTGAGGATTATAACTCACGCAGTTGGATCAGCCTCTGTTTCTATTTTTAGTGCAGATCTTGCTCCTTATTTAGTCCTGATTGCATAGCCAGAACTGCATTCTCAGCAGCTCAGTGAAAAGCCTGCCTGTTCCATTTTATAACTTTTCCAGACAAAAAGATGGGAAGCCTGTAGCTTTCCAAACAATCTTATTTTAGGAGCTTGCAACACGATACAGTCCAAAAACCCAAGGGCCACATGAATCCCTGCTGAAATACTATAGACTTTCCTGAAGTTTTACACTGCAAGAATTTGGCTGCTTCTAAGTTAACTGGGATATTAAAAAAAAAAAAAACAAAACAAAAAAAAAAAAAAAAACCAAAACAAAAAAATATATCCCAAACCAAAACAAACAAAAAAACCCCAACCAAAATATCCCAACAAACCCAAATAACCAAAAGCAAACAAGCCCCCAAATTCCCCAAAAACCTTCTTTACCCTAAATACTTAAAATATATCTGTTGAAATACTAATAGACATCTGGATCAAATCTTCAAAAAGCATTTTATCCTCCTTAGATTCATAGTTTATAAATCCAATTCAGCAAGACAACTACTAGCCAAAAAAGAAATAAACAAGGAAAAATGGAAAATGTTGGTTTTAAAGAATCTCTTAGCAGGGATGACCACACAGAAAATTTTCTGCCACTCAATTAAAACCATAAGAACATTCCTGGTTTTGAACAAAGTTTCCCCACTACAGCAAGAAATTTCTGCAATTCTGTCAGCATCACCTAAAATGCTTCACCTTCACTTCTAGGATTTGCTTCTGGAATATCTCCTCACTCATTTATACTTCGTACGCTATAGTTCCATTCGTTGCACGCAAGTGCATAACTAAAACCAAAGATTGAGATTATCAAGACCACAGTGAGGCTATAAACACAGAAAATGCAAAAAATCCAAACTGACAATACATGTAAAATACATTTTTATCCACAGGAAATACAATGTCAATAATGGGTCTTATTTTCATGTGAGAAGACACTGCATCTTCCCATACACTGAAATTAGATATAACTCCAAACAGGTCCTTCATTCCTAACACAAGATACTTATAGCCTTGCATGCACAGACCTCTTGAATGTAATCCTGAATCCTTTCTCTCCAAACCTGCCATAAATTGCTAAGGAATCGTTGTGCTGGTCAGGCAGCAGTCACTGAATTCAGCCTGTTTTATTGTACATGTAAGGATATCCAGCACTCCTCCTGTAGTGGGGAGATTGACTGCAGACAGAAATCTCCCTCAGCTGCCCCTGTACTCATGCTGTTGACTAGTCCTTTCATGGCACACTGAGAACACAAAGGCAGATTTAGAAGAAAATTAACTGGTGGAGTAAAGAATTAAAATCAATGAAGAGAAGGAGGGACCAATATATTCTCATTGTAAATTTAATTACCCTTTAGTCAAAAAATGGACAAATTACAAAGCCAATACAAAACACAAGGGCCATAAAAATTATGCATTCAGCAGGTCTGCATTTGCATATTCTGTGTTCCCCAAATATCTTAATGATTCTGTGAAAATGGAGAATATTCCAAATACATGAAGTCAAGTTCCATATCTTGATTTAAATGATAGACTTGGAATGCCACAAGGAGTACTCTAGATCACTATCTGGAAGGCAGAGGGTTAGAAATGGAAAGAACTGCAAGTCATTAACTGAAAAGACCCAAGCACTTGAAAGCCTGTTCATTCTAGCAACTCTCAGAAATATTGCACCCTGAGTGGGGATTACTGAAATTTGGGCATTTGGGATGTGGAATGTCTTGGCTGAGCTTCTCAGCGCTACACATAAAGTTGAAAATCTGGCAAATTTGGACAAATATAATTTAAAAATACTGACACCAAGGCACCAATGTGCAAATTGAGGCGATGAAATCACAATTTTTGTGGCTTCAAATTAGGAACAAAAATTTTAGCATGACTATTCTGAGAAAAAAGTATTTAGGCACAGAGTTTTAGTCTCAAAAAGCCACTCAGATTTTTTTTCAGGATTATACTGAGAGACTGAACTGCACCTGAAATCCTTCAGAAACTAAAAACCTAACACAGCCAGAGACTAAGATAACTTCCTTTAAGCCCTTTTAAAGGGCTGTGCATGACAGAGGAGCCCAAGAAGCTGATACTGAGTTGCAAGCGTCCAGGACACAGTTTGAAAGTCTGTACACCTTTATATTCCAGGAGGGTGTGGAAAAGTTTTTCACAGGGAGACCTTCTATGGAATCATTACAAGATTTTCTCTAGCAAGCCTCTGGCATGGATTTTCTCATGAAACACCACAGCATAGTGCAAAAAGTATCAAATTACTCACAACTATTCTGGACATATTTTTTCATACAAAACGTGACTGCTGAATCCATTTGGAAGAAAATCTGATCTAAGTGTATATAGCTTTGTTTGTAATTCAACACTATAAAGAGTAGCCTAACAAATTATGAGTATTTTGCAACTGATGTAGTACCTATTTCTGTATTTTCAATTATGAGTGACCATTTCTCTGTTTCAAATTAGGAAATCTGCATAACATTAAAATAAATTACTCAAGTGCCATTTTAAAGCAAAATTAAGTAGGTCACTTTGAAGTCAGCTTTGATGGGTAGTTTTGTTGTTGGTTTTGGTTTTCTTTTTCAAATGAGAGCATGAGTCTGTTCCCTCAGCAGCACTTAATCACTGGTAACTTTTATGAAGAGCAAACAAAAGGCCTCTTCTATTTATCCATTATGTCCCTAAGAGGTGAGAACAGCTAGATGCAAATGAAAATCATTAAAGCATTCTGCACTACCATTAACTGTCTGAATATGTGTCTATGCAAATGCAGCACTTTACCCAGTGAAACTGCAGCCTCATGACCTTTTGCATTGAAAATCTATGCCTTATGACTCTCCAAACAGCTGAAATACTTTCTATGACGTGTGTTTGTGTGTTTGGTTTGGACAGGTACAGTAATGGAGTGCAAGCCATTTCACAGAAACATATTCAGTTTCAGATACCCCTTCACCCTGTCTGGGGAAGGGATAACATCAGAGATACCCAATTTGCAACAGTGCTACGGTACAAATAAGCCAAAATGTGATTGCCCACATCCAATCCTGCACGCATTTACACCCATAACTTCACTCAAATGCGTAGTTCCATTTAAGGCACAATGAACATATAATAATGCAAAACTGTGACTGGTTTGTAGGATTAGAGGCCTAATTAGATATTAAACCTACTGACTTAATTCTTTAGAATTTTGTCCTTTGTGCAGCCAACCCAAATGGTGTGCAGAACCTGGCTATTCCCACTCGGTGCCACGGTGCCCGCCTGACGAGATGGATGAACATATGGAACCTAGAGAGTTTAGTCCTCCAACAGCAATACCTGCTGACAGTAATGCCCCACAACTCCTGTCTTCTTAAAAGCTTGAACCAGAGACATAGTTACAGCGGCCTAGACAACAGATTACAGGACATTTATTGTTGTTCAGTCTGTCTCTCTCCTTGGCAAAATTTAGGTCAGTCTTCAGGCACAAATTTGCACCCGCTGCATAAGCTTTTCTAGAACTAAGTCTTTGGCAGAGGCTATCTCCCCCTCCTTTGGGACACAGACCTTAGTTGCATGCTTTCATGTAGCAGCAGAGTGGTTAGGACAGTGCATTATTCCACAGCAGCTGAAGAGGCCACAGCAGACTGGATTCTAGGCTTTCCATTTGAAGGACACCAAGCCAACCTCTCCTGTCTCAGTCCTGGCACACTCTGAGGAGAATGCTTCAATCAGCAGGTAGTTGCATGTGAAGCATCTCTTACCTCCAGTTTGGGATTTTGCCAATCACTGCTGATGACTGGAAGACTTAGAGGACAAAAAGAATAAGGAAATTTTAATTTCCTAGGCCTGCTGATGTTTTTTTCATTGGACAATAATTAGATACCTTACATACACAGTACTGAGTGCAGGGACAAAGGACCTTTAGGCAGGGGCCCTTATTACTTATTTATATGGATGCTATGAAAAGTTATCAATGCATTTCAAGGCCTGGCTGGATGGGTCTTTGAGCATGCTGGTCTAGTGGAAGGGGTCCCTGCCCTCGGCTGAGAGCTTGGAAGTAGATGATGTTTGCAGTCCCTTCCAAGCCAAACCATTCTGTGGTTCTATTTGAAGCACATGGAAAAGAAATCAATCAATGAAACTGAATAACCCTAAAGGTCTTTTTCTGAATTTGGCAAATTGGCACATTTTAAAAATCGGATTTAGTAAAATGGTCCCAAGGAACAAACCTGAATACCAGCCTGCTTGTCACCTGGCCAGCGTGCTGCGGGGGCAGTTTAGGACCACAAGAGCAAGAGCCATCCAAAGCAGCATTCCCACAGTGGTCAGGGACAGCCATGGAAGGCAGGGTGATGCAGTAGTTTCAGCAGCCCTTTTTCTCTTCTCACTATAGCTGCAATATATGGTAAGTAACATTAAAAAGGATCCAAAGGAGGAAATTGTGAATTCTACTCTAATGCTACAGTTCATACCAAATAATTTGGTATTTTTAAGCCTTGGAAGTAGCAGTGTTATAATTTTATAAATTATTAAATTAAAATAAGATTAAAAAGTTTTGGGTTCTTAGGAACGTATATATTATGCTAACAACAATACAGTATTTACTGAAAAGTTGTGCCTATAACAGGCTCATTCACCTCATCTTCTGTCAGAACACAAGAAATGAAGCTGTTTATGTTTCCAGGTAACACACTTTATGCCATTGACAATGACTGCTGTATATTCTCTTTATCTGAGTGAAAATTACTTCTAAACAGAACTAATAAATTTTAAAAATGCTAATACTTTCAAATTGTGATAAAAGATTAAAGCTACTCAGGATAAGCTAGAAAAACATAGATGCTGTAGATTCCTTTGTTTAAAATAAGTAATTTCTGAAGTACTTTAAAAAAAAAAAGCAATTCTGTGCCAGTAAGAAAAGGAAGAAATTAGGGAACTGACTAGTAACCTTGGCTGGAGCAAGAGAGGGGAAACTCAGATTAGTGGTATCGAAAGCTTGATTACAAAAAATAATGGCAGCTAAAACATGTGGCCTTTAAACATGGTTTTTTTTTCCTCCAACAGCAACTAAGAAAAGGTGGACATTTTACATAAGAAATCCAATTTCCTCTTCAAACAAATAGATTAAAAAAAAAAACTTAGAATGCTTTTGAAAGCTTATTCATTGCAGCACAAAAATAGTCTGATTGTTAATGTGTACCTAAAGAGCTACCCAGAATAGCCACCATAGCTGCTATCTTTAGATAATGATCAAGAAAAAAAAAAAAATCAGGGTGGGGAGAAAACGTATTGTTTAAAGACATACCCATTTTCCTCAAAGCACAGTTCCTTGGCACTGACAATTCTTGTTTCAAATGTCCAGCCCTAATGCCTTATTTCAGACTGTTGCTACAGCTTTGCAGACATGCCCACAACTACACTTGATTTACTGACTGATTATCTTCTGTTTCCTTTTAAAGGTAAAGAATGTGTCTAAAGCTGAGCTAGAGAATGTGATCACTTCTTAGAAGGTTCTCTTCCCTCTCTGAACAATGTGAGACTCTTTCAAACTTATTTTTACGGCATCATCACTTCCTATTTCCCTCTGTGCACTAGTAATTTCACTCACCTTTTTCTTTTGTTTGTTTTTGTTTTTTTCAAAAAACCACTGTCCTAATGCAAACACATCAGTTAATTATTAGAGATTAAAAATTAAACAGGTCAAAAGCCTCAGTCCTGTTCTCAGAAAAACAGGACAAAATACTGTCTCCACAAAATAGCTTACAAAGTAGCACAGGGAAAGGAAGGTGGAGGTGGAGTGTGTGAAGAGGCTGGAATATGGAATAGTACTTGACACTTCACAGATTTTGGGAGCAGTGTTGTTTCATCTTATTAGCCAAGTCATCAAATTCCTGCTTTTGGACAAAAACAAGTGTCACTGATTTTCTAAGTAAAACAGCTGCAAGATGATTCAAGCCACAGCAGGAAACATGCACCATATTATAACAGAATCCAGTCCCAGTCACTTAACTGCACACAGGGAGAACATGGCCCACTTCTGTACATGACTACATGTTTATAAACAGCACACAGGATTTTCCTCCCCCATATGCAGAAACAGAATCACAGTGTCTTGCCTTTCAATCTGTCCTAACCTCAGTTAGCACATGGCATTAGATTAGCAGATTTACTCTATAAACCCCATTTTGCATCTCCAGTGGTACCTCCCTCATGCTTTGAGACATAAAAAAATCAATACATTGGTATGAAATTAATTTTATTTACAAAATTCAAATTGTCGGGTAGATCTGTGTGCTGATGGGGTCTGCAGACTGTCATAGTAATAATAATAATACTCAATATCATCCCTTCAGTGTGAATACTAAGGAAAAAAGAACACTAGCAAAAAGCATTCAGTAAATGAACACTTTTGAAACTAGGCTTCAGTAGCTACAAAATTAGTTTTTTAAACATCTAGATAAGAGCCTTACCTCTGAAATTGCATTAAACTTAATTTCAGATGAAGAAAACCTGAAAATATTAGCCTTAAAGGACAGCAGAACACTAGGCAATATTTACCTTACAATAAAACAAACATCTCCACTTCCCCCAAAAGCCAGAACAAAATACAGGGTCCAAAGGAACTCTCTAGATAGTACATAACTCAATTTTTGGAACGCATATGGTACTCCAATGAAACCTCAAAAATCTCTTAGGATGTGCTGCACAGGTTACAATGCAGAATGGGAGGTCCAAAGGACTGTGTAAAAATTCTGTAGCTTAAAGTAAACAGTGACTATTACAGGGCTCAAGATAAAACTGGAATATAGGAAAAGAAGTAATTTATCTATACGTGTGGTGCCACAGGAACCATTGTGAGGCCTTGTTTTATTTGACAGCTTCATTAATCCCCAAGAGGCTACAACGTGGACAACTTTGAGGACACTGAGATACTTCAACATAAATCAGAGAAGCTAAAATGCAGCCAGAAAACTGTAAAATTAAATTGAATACAAGAAAAAGCAAGCTACTGCTATGGAAAAGACTGAGAGAAATATTCTGGAACAGATTCTGGAATATATTCAGTGGGATGGCAATACCCCAGAAGCATCATATTTGTAAAGGATCTAAGGATAACAAGCAAAATAGATTTGTAAGAGTACCAACAAAGAGACTAATTTAGATTTGGGATGCAGAGTATCCTGGAGCAGGAAGGTAATGGTTTGTCTAAACACGCCTGTAGGCAGACTGTGCAAGACTTCATTTGTGGACCAGAGAAGCAGAGCCAGCAGAGTCCTTCAAACCTCATGGTGGACCAAACATCAATACTCCCAAGTAATTAATTCTGCCCTACAAATGGAGGTCACACTGGACATAAAATATAAATGCTTCATCCACACTCTTTACAACCACGTCTGGAAATCACAAATGTGTTCTAGGCATATTACAAGAAAAATCTATGGAAATTGGATGGAATTCACATAAAAATAACAGAAATTCTTTGGGAGCTGGAAAGAATCAAAAGGAAATGTTACAAGCCTAAACAAGTGTGACTTTACTTAGCGAAAGCTAAGCAAGTAAAAAGTTAAAATGCTTTTTTCTTAACATTCAGTTTGATCAGGAAAATTATTTCAAAGGAACAAACCCCAGGAAGGAAAAATACTTATTTGAGGTGACAAAAGGTTATATATACATACTTATTTAGGAACTCAGAGAAAGCATATACTAAGTTCTAAACTAGAGGTAATTGTCCTAATAGAAAAAAATACAGCAGGCATCTGAAACCTCAGTATAATGTATACATTTGCATACGACAGAGACCAACAGAGATGGACAAAATATTTAATGGAGCTCTGCCATCTCTAAGCTAATCTTAAAACATTTTAAGTTTACTCTTATAGCAACACTCCTCTTTCCTTCTGAATAACAGATGGCTGTTTGTGATCTACATATTGCGCTGGGGCTTCTTTCACTTTGCCTGATGCATGAATGAGGAATGCCTCCCATAAGTCAGACTACATGGCAGAAAAAACAGAGCTTCTAAAATTAAATGGCTTTCACTCCTTACCATCCAGCCCCATTTCTGTGATTCATTCAAGAAACCCACTTCCCATTTTAAAACAACAAAAATTCAAATAATAACCACATACTTATGTGTATTTGACTACACAAGTTATAGAAGAATGATAGAGCTTTTGGCAGTTATAGTACTTGAAAATTTTCCATTATGACATCCTTCTAATTACTTATTATTTGAACCATTTGGGCTAACTGTCTTCACACCAGACATATTTCTCAATGGAGACTTTCAACTAAATGCTTCAGCTGTTCATCAGAACTAGAATATGAAAAATTACGTTTCACTTTCCTGTTTAAAAGCAATTCTTACAAGCATCTACCTGAGATGCATTGTGAAGAATAGAAATTCCAGAGTATGGAGGGATTGGCAGCTCTCTTGTAAAAATAAACCTATTACTTTGATTTAAAAAAAAAACAAACTATTCAAATGCTCAACCAATTTTCTTTGTATACTCCACTACTTGCTAGTAAATCTGTTGAACATACCATTTCTCAATAGTATTAATGCTCAAATGTTATATGTCATTACACACTGTTTTCTCTTTTGAGTCCATTCCCAACTTTAACAGTCATTAGTACAAAGCAACAGACAGAAGGTTTTTAAATAATGCTGGTTTTTAAATAACGCAATGCCAACAACTCTAGCAGTATTCCTCAATTACTGAAAACTTAATCAGCTCATCTTAATCAAATTTCATCTATGAAATTCTCACTGTCATATAAGTAATCTCTGAATGTCACTTACTTCTATACTGTTAACTGCTTCCCAACAATGTGTGTTCTTGTTATACTAAACTGAATTCCTTATGCAATCATATTATTTCACTCTTGACAATAGGTCATTTTCCAAGCATGGAAGGGAACCTCAATCACTTCTTGACATGTAGAATTCTGTCAGCAAACCTCATCTTTACAATTAAATGTTTACTGGCACTCTTCTTACATGAGGCATGTGCTGCTTCTCAATTAAGTACACTTTCTCAATTTTTTCAAAAAGTGGCATAGTTCTACATTGTTACACATGTAATTCTTTATTAATTTTTACATTTCGATTTATAAAATTTTCTTGAATACTTATGCATTTTCCTGTAGGCACATTCGGCGGCAGATTTTTCTGATACAGGGCAACGGCGAGACCTGAAAATATTAGGAAAAAAATCATTATTAAAAAAAAAAAAAACAAAAACAAAGAAAAGGATACTTTTCAATGAAAACTGTTTGAAACATAAGTTGCTAAATGCAAATACAACCCAGGAAAGAAAAATGCTCAGAGGTAGTTTGCGTTTTCATATAAAGATTATGTATGTGAGTTTGTACATACAACTAACTTACAGATAGGAACATATACATAAGGACATGACACATGTTGTAGGAGGGTTGCCTTTTACACTGCTGTCCAGATTTTCTAAAACAGAAAGCTGTACCATCTTCATGTTGTACAATGTGTTTTGTACAATGATGATGAGAACTCATTTTTCCTAATGGCTAAATTGTCAGCATTGATTAGAGGAACCCATTATTGAAATGTTCAGGGATCTACATGCAGTCCTTCTAGAATTTTGATAATCAGGTGCAGTCATGTGTAATAACCAGCAAATATCATATAACCTCTTCCATAATCTTGTCAATCTCCATATTAAAATTTACTGAAATGCTCTGCCCTGCTGCTTTCACTGAGAGAAGAAATCCATTCACCCATTGGATAGAAACCTTCTTTCATGGACAGTTCATTTCTAGTTTATGTCTAATCATTCTACATTGAGAGCGTTCTTTGTCTTAAATATTTTTTCTTCTTTCTTAACTCCAGAGTTCTAGATCTTATTTGATATGCAGTTCTCCTTCAAATTTAAAGTTATTACCAACTTTTATTTATATGCTAAGATTGCACTAAAGACATTAAATGGGCAGACTCCACCTGCAGCCAGCTTCCAATTTTATAGTCCTTCTCTCAAAACAATCCATAGAACTTCTCATCAGCAATTCTTTACATTATGCATCTTCCTTCTTTTCTCATATGACACTATACTGAATCTTTATATGAAGCACAGATTAAATGTGATTATGGTGGTGCTTGGATGACAGTTGGACTAGCTGATCTTGAAGGTCTCTTTCAGCCTTGATGATTTTGTGAAATGGACTTAATTTTGTCAAATAGTTATTTTATTAAAAAAATACACCTTTACCCCAACAAAAATCTAATGTTACTACACCAAAGATATATCTCTTTTTTTTTTTTTTACTTCTATGCCTTTGCATACCCTATATTATCATTTGTTTCCTATGTGCCATACAATGCCCATGGGCTCTCCTTCAAGCACATTTGTGACTTTCCAATCACGTGGCGCTGTTCTTGCCCTGACAGGTTTATTAAGAGTCTTTGCTAAAAGACTTTTTGATACTTCTAATATTTTCATAATTGAGACCTAGTTTCATTTTCCCATCAGGTTTCTAGCGACAAGACACTGATGGCATAATGCCATTGACTACACCTCAGAGCCTACTGCCTAGCCTGTAGCTAGTAACTGAGAATTAAAACAAACAAACAAACAAATACATCTAATTAATTAGGATCTTAAGCATTCTTTCTTTCTGTTACCCCTAGAAATTAATTCAGCAGCCTAAGAGCCACTTTGAGGCAGTTTGGTATGCACAGGTTGCTCAATTCCTTGCTGTTCACATACTGTCCTTAGATTTTTATCTGATAACATCCAGAGAGTAGTTATCTTTCAGCTGGTCTGATGCGCATGCATGGTATTGCTTAAAATTCTGGCATTAGTGGGCTTAACTACCTGGGGTATAGGCAAGGCTGGTCAGAAGCCCCATGTGAGGACTTCTTGCACTGAGTGTGTATGGAGCCTTAGAGTCTAACAAGACTATGGACTGTCACACATGGCAAAGCAAGGACACATTTGGCAGGCCAGAACTATACAGCACAGCCCTACGGATTTCAGTGTGAAGATTTAGATCTCTTCACTCACTCAGTCAGTGGAGCCACACTGGGAAATAACCTGCCTGTGTAATGCAGACAGTCTGACTGTCTAGGTGGGGATACCAACGGGATGGACCGTGTATAGCTCTTTATCCACGTGTCCAGGCTTTCTCCGTGCAGAAACTGTTTCTGTCATCTGCAGAAACAGCACCCAAGAATATGAGCCACACTCAGCTCTCATTCTGAAATAAGAGTTTGGATAAATCCCTTGAGTGAGAGAGCACTCCAAGATTCCAGATCACAGACCTCAGAAATACTGATCATCCTTGAAATCAATAGGAACTCAAACATGGCTGACTAAGTGGGTTTTGAAGTTAAGATGTACTGCTGGAAATTCTACCTTTGTGTCATAGTCTAAACTCTTATCACCACATTTTGTTGCACTCTGCTACTATAAATAGTAGCAAAATGTGGATTTTCTCTTGGCCTCCATCATGTATAGTCACTAGATGATTCTGTTTCTGCTACATTTGCATTTATAATTTTTTGTGAACTGCAGATATCATTTTGTGCCCAGTTTTTTTTTTTTTAAAGTAGCTACACAGTAAGCATTAAACAAAAACTGACATGCCTTTTGTTTAAAAACACAGGGCAAAGCTTTATTGATTTTACTCTATGAAGAAATTCTGACTTAAAAGACAGTAATCAGTTATGCTGATAAGTAATACTATTAATACTCAAATTTTGATTGTACAGCTGTTTAGCTGTGCATGATTAGGACCAGTTATATATTCAAGAGTGATTATTTTCATGCAAATACTTGGCTGGCTAATGGGGAGAACAGCTGCTGCTTAGCAACTGGAGGAACAGAGAAAGGGGGTGACTTGCTTTATAACAGAAAATGGCATGAAACCTTAAGAGAGAGAACATGTAGTATATTGTATACCAGAGAAAATGAGTGGTAGTGCTGCCTGACCAGGATATTTCCTTTTACAATTACTGACACCCTAGGACAGCAGCATTTTCAGGCAATGAAGTGTAAACTACAAGAAAATTTATATATCATACATGCATACACACATGAGTGAACAACACATAAAACAACTCCTAAAAACAAATACTGACACACAAATTGAAATGCAGGAAATCCAGAAACAGGCTTTGTGTCTACCATCTGTTGAAAGGGTTAAACTGATTTTCAGACTTCAGCAACTTAAAACTACCACAACCCAAGCTTTCTGGAAGAAGTGCTCTCTTTCTTCCTGCTGCTCAGTCTCAGTCCCTGCACTGCCTCCTCCTCTGTGCAAACACAGCCTTTCACACCCCTACATAATGAAGCAGATCAAGAACCTGATGGAGGTTAAAACTAATCCATATTTCTTAGTGGGATTGCTTTTACCTGGCTCAGTTTCCAAGTCAAGTTTCTTGTGCAGCTATTCAAATGCTTGCACTGACATGAGGAGGAGAGCAGGGGACCTCCTGTGACAGTGCTGACTCAGTCTTACCTTGGTGCAACCCTGCAGACAAACCTACTGAGTCGACTGCAAGACAAAACTGAAAGCAGAAGTGAGCTGCAGGAAACTACTGGAAACTGAAAAGGCAGCATTCAGAAAGCATGCAAGTTCCACAAAAGTGTCTGCACGGGCTTAATGTTGGGCTTAATGTACACGGGCTTAATGTGGATTACACTATGTACATCAAAAAGGAAAGCCATTTTTTTTTTTTTTTCTGAGAGTAACATTCAACACTTTCAGAAATCAAATTAATACCGCATATGAACAAGAAACTGGCTCTAGGTTAGTTATCAATTGATTTCAAAGTGTGGCTCTCCCTCATTTAATAAAAAACACTAAAACTGTTGTCATTTTAAGTAGAATACTCTGCATGACATGCTTTAGCAAATCCTGCTTTATGCTTCTAAGAAGTTAGTTATTTCAGCTTTCTACACAATTCTACTGTGGGCAACTGATTTCTCTTCAGCAGGACTCCCAGGTACGAACTTGTGCTACATCTCACACGCCACACTCATTTAGGAGAAACCAGAATCCACCAGTGGCTCAAATGTCTTGGTTTATTCACCAACCCAGCTGAGGGGCAGATACAACATCATGTTCTCCTGCCTGTGCAGATGACAACAGAATACAGCAGTGGACTGCTACTCCCCAGCACAGAGCAGGACTGCTGACCTACCTTCAGCTCATGCACCAGACCACATCTGCCAGTGTTCACAGACATTAAACTGTCAGTGAAATACACAGTGGTGGGAAGACACAATGCTCAGCAAGTTAAGACCATGTGAACAGAAAGAAAACAGAGTATGGAATGGAGTAACACAAGAACTGTTACTGTCCACACCAAAGTTGTCTGGAAAATTACGGAAATGGATTAGTGAGGGAGCAGTACAAAATGTATTCAAATCACAATAGCCAGGGATGCTGTTTGTTAATAAGCCCCACCAGTAAGCTCCTAGTGATTTATTAGCCTTTGTGAAATCTAAGTATTCATAAGAGTATTTTTTGCAGTTCCAATGGTTTTCCAAATATTAGCTTTGCAACTGTAAACAACTGTCAAAAATTAAAGTTGTGGCTCAGTTATTCTTTAGATACAATGAAAATAGTTTGGATTTCAACCCTATTTCAACCACTTCTGTGACACAAGATTTCTCGATGACTAGGTAGTTAGATTTTCTTTTTCTGTTCACATAAAAATGAGTTTAAGGAGGAAAACAGATGTGAGCTAGAGAAAATAAACAGCTTACAAAGAAAGAGTAGGAAACCAGTTACCCTTGAGTAGACAGGCAAGCTTCCTGTTCATTACAATGAAAAAATGAAGGGTAGCAACTGCCTGACCTGTCTTTTGTTCAAATCTAAACCCGAAACACATGTAACCGAAATGCGAAACATGTGTTCTACATACTGGACGTTTGTCAGGTTTTATAGATTCGTACATTTGTCTCGTATCACCCAGTCCTGCACGCACATGTGTCAGCATCACTCCGAGTGCGTGTGAGAGCATTTGGCCTTTTAACCGGCTCGTCTCCCACACCGCCAGCTCTCTGGGCATTTGCTATGTTTTGGGGGTTTTTTTACCCCCAGATCCGCAGCTCTCAGACAAAGAGACTGCAACAGGAACCTTAAACCTAAACTCAAGGTTTTCTCAGTGCCTCAACCTAAAGTCAAGCCTGTTTTATGGCTTTCGATAAAAACCTGCACGAGAGCGCTGCAAACCGCAAAGTAAGCTCTCCTAGAGGGCAGAGGAGGAGGAGCAGGGGCAGCAGGAGCGGGGGCAGCAGGAGCGGGGGCAGCAGGAGCAGGGGGACACGGCGGCCGCGGGGCCGAGCCGCCCTCAGGGACCCGGGGCCGCGACCCCGCCCCCTCCGCTCCGCCGCAGCGCGCCCGGCCC